>NC_090649.1:85207209-85354709 GCF_040937935.1 Hyperolius riggenbachi | reverse complement strand
TTTTGTCCCACTCCTTAACTCGCTTACCACCGAACTTAGCACAATAGCTAGATTTGAATTATCTTGGCCAGGCAAGATAGCTGCTTTTCAGATGAAAATCCTTCCAAAAATACTTTACTTATTTAGAACAATTCATATCCCCTTACCTAACAATTTTTTTTTCACAAATCCAAAAAGTAATATCTAAATATATCTGCTGAAAGAAAAAACATAGAATTTCCTACATGAACATGACTATCCTTAAACAACAGGGGGAGTAGGACTCCCGTGTCTGAGATCATACTATTATGTCTGTTTATTAGAAATTTCTAAGGATTGGTGGAAACTAAATAGTCCAAAAAAATGGGTGCAGATAGAGAACTTGATTTCTCGAATACCACCTGTCCACAAGATTACCCTTAATTTATTAAATACTAGCTGGACACCCGGCGTTGCCCGGGTATGTATTTGGCTGGTGTTGGCCCCACCCCCTTTTCCTAACCCTAACACACAATTACTTAATTACTTAATGACCAAGTTTGTGAGCTTTGCAGTCTTTGGCATCAATAATTTGCATTGAAATAAAATAAATCTGATTGGCTGTGGCTCCACCCCTTTTCTGAATTTGAACCCAAATCACCCAATGGCCAAGTGTACCAGGTACAGGTGATTAACAGTGCAAGAGGCTTGTGCCATTAACAGTGCAAGAATGGCAGCAATTAAATATTCCCCTTAAAAATCAATAGGTGGATTTTGATTAGCTTTTGTACGCTCCACCCACCTTTCTGAATATTAATCCCAGTCACCCAATGACCAACTGTGCAAAGTTTGAGAACCCTACCTACCATTAACAGTGTAAGAATGGCTGCAGTTTACATTTTCCCAATGAAATTTGTATTTTTCTCCACCCACTGATTTCCTGACATTGTTCGGGTATGTATTAGGCTGGTGTTGGCTCCGCCTACTTTTTCTAACCCTAACACACAATTACTCAATGACCAAGTTTGTGCGCTTTGCAGTCTTTGGCATCAATAATTTGCATTGAGATTAAACAAATCTGATTGGCTGTTTGTGGCTCCATCCCTTTGTCTAAATTTGAACCTCAGTCACCCAATGACCAACTGTACCAGGTTTTAGGCTTGTGCCATTAACAGTGCAAGAATGGCAGCAATTACATATTCCCCTTGAAAATCAATAGGTGAATTTTGACTTTCTTTTGTAGGCTCCACCCACTTTTCTGAATATTGATCCCGGTTATCCAGTGACCAATTGTGCAAAGTTTGAGAACCCTACCATTAACAGTGTAAGAATGGCTGCAGTTTACATTTTCTCAGTTAAATGTGCATTTGTCTCCGCCCACTGATGACCCGGTATTGCCCGATTATGTATTTGGCTGGTGTTGGCTGCGCCCACTTTTTCTAACCTTAACACACAATTACTCAATTACTCAATGACCAAGTTTGTGAGCTTTGCGGGTTTTTGGCATTCATAACCTGCATTAAAATGAAACAAATACGATTGTCTGTTTGTGGCTCCACCCCCTTTTATCAATTTAAACCCCCGCCACACAATGATCAACTGTACCAGGTTTGAGGCTTGTGCCATTAACAGTGCAAGAATGGCAGCAATGTAAATATTCCCCTTGAAAATCAATAGGTGAATTTTGATTGGCTTTTGTAGGCTCCACCCACTTTTCTGAATATTAATCCCAGTCACCCAGTGACCAACTGTGCAAAGTTTGAGAACCCTGCCATTAACAGTGTAAGAATGGCTGCAGTTTACATTTTCTCAGTGAAATGTGTATTTGTCTCCGCCCCCTTTTTGGTTATGGGAATAAAAAGTATCCTATACTTTATTCCAGGTAATGTACTATGTGTGTGCCAAATTTCATTCACATCCGTTAAGCCGTTTTTACGTGATTGAGTACACCATAGTCTAATTTGGCCAATTTTGCATGAAGCCTAACTTACCTGTATGTTTTTGAGACGTGGGAGATAACTGTAGTGCCCTGTGGAAATCCACGCAGACACAGGGAGAACATACAAAATCCTTGGAGACAGTGTCCTGGCCCAAGTTAAAATCAGGGAGCCAGTTCAAGAGATTCTCAATTTGGAATGCAAGCCGTAAAAGGTGGCGAGGGACCAAGAGGGATCTGGCGTAAATCCTGTCTGTGAGTCTGCAACTGCGTTACTCTTTTCAACAACTTTTTGAGTTTTTGTGCTTAGACATTTTCTTTGTGTTATTCAAATACTTACTGGAATACTTTGAACTGATCTTAAACCAACACTGAAGCAAGCTGAAAAAAATGAGTGAGGTACTCACTTCCCATAGAGCCTCTCTGGTCCTCTCTTTGTGCCATTGTTCCAGCACCGGGCTCCAGTGACGTTCTTCAACCACCAGTACTGTACTTTAAATTTGTATTGTGCACACGGGAGTCCGTGCATGCACAGTATAAATGCACCCATCTTCATAAGTACTCAGGGACCCGAGTACTTCCAAAGACTGCCGAGGAGTCTCGAAGGCACTGAACTTCAATGGGGGAGAGCAGTGGAGCAAGGGGAGTGGGAAGGCTCTATGGGATACAGAGCCTCAACCCTCTCCATAGGTCAAGAGTTTACTATTTTTTTTCTTTTTGCACAGCTTCAGTGTTTTAATTCTGAAAGGTACAGTATTTTATATAACTTGTTTTCTTGCTTTTAACAAGGCTTGCTTTGTTCTTTTTTTTTTTTTTTTCTAAAACAGTCTGTCCTGCTACCCTGCATTTGAAATGCTTAGCTGATTGTACTGAGTTCAGTAGAGCTGCACTATTTAAACATATTGAAGATGCACGATGACATAATCATAGGAGGGGAAGGTGGATGAAGTGATGTGCTGGAGAAAAGTTTTTCATAACATGGCATTAGTAGTAAAAATGTTTCTGTACCGTGTTAGCCAAACAATATATGTAGGTAGAAAAAAAACAAAGTCTTGTAAAAGTAATACCTATTAATGGCTAACTGATAAAGTTAAATAATGCAAGCTTTCTGGGATCTAGTCCCCTTCTTCAGGCATATTTCTAGATGTTAGCTGTAGTAAAACACTGATGCAGGGAAGCTGCATGAAGATGGCAGTTGTACTGGTTGCTGTTTAGCAGTTAGATGTCAGGTGATCAGCAGGCTGGAGCCAGTGAGCTTATGCAAGCAAACATGAAATCTAGCAGGTTTCTGAAGATAGTGAAGCCAAGTCAATCATGTTACATAAGGAGTCATGAATCCCATTCCACAATTTAAACCTTCTGTTAATGTCTTGAACATTTTCATAAATTTGTACTCAGAAATCTTTCTTGCTTGTTCATTTTTGAAGTTACCCTTAAGAATAAGTACTTTTAGATCTTGCATGCTGTGTCCTGGTTCGCAGAAGTGTTGGCCCACTGGTGTGTCCATTTTACCCTCATTAATTTTAAAGCAGTGATGGTTCATTCTTGTGCGCAGTTTTTGTCCTGTTTCTCCTATATAGATTCCTCTTGAGGGGCATTTCATGCAGCGTATCATGTATACAACATTGGATGATTCACAGGAAAATTGGTCTGATATTTGATGATATTTCTGTGAGATTTGTATTTGGTTTGTGCACAAGATATAAGGGCAGGTCTCACACCTTGCGTTATTGCAGGGTAATGTGCCTGGAGTTTCTGGTGTAGATAATGCACTTCTGATAATCATTTGTCTCAAATTGGGAGGTTGTCTGAAAGCAAGCATTGGTAAATCAGGAAAAACTTCTTTCAGGCGTTTGTCTTTATGAAGTATCGGTTGCAGGGCTTTCGATATCTTCCTCAGTGTCTTTAATCTTGGGTTGTAGGTGACCACTATTGGGACTCTGTTGTTTTCAGTCTTTGGGGTGTACTTCAATAGTTCCTCTCTAGATTTTAAAGTTGCTCTGTGTATTTGATCATCAACGATTCGTGGATGATATCCCTGATCTATGAATATATTACGTAGCGACATAAGTTGTCTGTCTCTGTCCTCTGAAATAGAACATATTCGGTTATACCTCAGAGCCTGGCTGTAAACAATAGATTTTTTTGGTGTGTTCCGGGTGGAAACTATTCCACTTCAGGTAAATATGCCGGTCAGTTGGTTTACGGTAGATGGATGTTTGTAAAAACCTATCTTGTACATAAATTGTGGTATTTAGGAAACTGACATGGGAGGATGAAAAGTTGAGCGTTAACTTAATGTTCTTGTGGTATTCTGAGAAGTTTTTGTGGAATTTGATTAATTTTTCCTGTGATGCTGTCCAAATTAATAGGATATCGTCTATAAATCTGAAGTAAGCCCATGGTTTAATTTCACACGTTGAAAGGAAGTTTTCCTCCAATCTGGCCATAAATAAATTTGCATACTGGGGTGACATTCTACTTCCCATAGCACTGCCCATTGTCTGTAGATATACATCATTCCCAAATGAAAAATAGTTATGAGTTAGTATATATTTGATAAGTTGTAGTGTGGGCTCTGTTGGTAGGTCATTCAACTGAAGGAAATGTTGGCAAGCTGCAATACCATCCTCGTGTGGAATGTTGGTATAAAGGGATTCAACATCCATTGTAGCCAGGATAGCACCCTCTGGGATTGGACCCATGGCAGTCAATTTGTTAAGAAGGTCAGTGGTGTCCTGGATGTAGCTGGCTGTATTCCTTACCATGGGTTTAAGAATGTTTTCTACCCAGCCAGATATCTTTTCTGTTAGTGTCCCCAAACCAGAGATGATAGGTCGACCTGGGTTTCCTTCTTTGTGTATTTTTGGTAAGATATAGAAGGTGCCTATTTTCGGATTATCTGGAATTAATGTAAGTATGTTAGATGATACTGAGGAAAGATCATTAAGCATATTCTTCAATTCCCTTGAGTATTGTAGCGTGGGGTTTGTTTCTAGTCTTTTGTAGTAGGTGTTGTTGGAGAGCTGTCTGTTTGCTTCTTGAACATAGGTGGATTTATCCAAAATCACTACAGCTCCTCCTTTGTCAGCTGGTTTAATTACTATGTTGTTATTGCTTTTAAGGTTCAGTATTGCTTTCCTTTCTTGAGTGTTGAGGTTGTAGCGTGTCTGTATTTGTTTGTCCAGTATCTCCAATTTGATTCTTTTCCTGAAGTTGTCAATATATTCTTCTAATTTCTTGTTCCGCCCTGATTTTGGTGTCCAGGTACTGCTCTTTTTGGTTTTGCTATTTGTAGGTTCGGTGTTTTCAAATGATGAATATTTAGGTCTGTTGTGAAAAAATTCCTTTAGTCTTATCCTCCGAAAAAATTCTTCCATGTCACTACAAAATTCTGTTTCATCAAATCTTTTGGTGGGGCAAAAAGTGAGTCCTTTAGATAGAACAGCTAATTCAGTCTTGCTTGGGTTATAGCTGGACAAGTTAACCACAGGTAAAAGTTTGGCAGTTTTAGGCTCTGAATGGGGTTCACTTGTATCATTCTCCAGAATGTTTGCAGCTTTGAGTCTAAGGCTGTCGAGTTTCTTTTTCTTGTTTTGAATTAAACGGTGCTGTAATTGTTTGTAGAATTTCTGTAATGTAGATTTAAAGCTTTCTGATGATGGTCCTTGCATTGTAGAATAGAGTAAATGTAGATTATCTTGGGTAATTCTCTTCTTGCTGTAACAAACCTTAATGAGATGATTCCTGATCCTTTCCGCTGTTCTGTAGCAGAGTTGCTGTGAAAAATGGGTGTTGAAGGTATGCTGAATTAGGTTTCTGATAGTAATACCTTTTGGGATCAGATTTTCTTTCTTGCACTTTGATAGAAAAAAGATGTCACTGTCTAGTTGTGCCAATTTCTTTAGTAGGGTTTTACATTCCAAATGTGTGCGGTACATTACGGTATCTTGCATGATGATAGTAGTAAAAATGTTTCTGTACCGTGTTAGCCAAACAATATATGTAGGTAGAAAAAAAAAACAAAGTCTTGTAAAAGTAATACCTATTAATGGCTAACTGATAAAGTTAAATAATGCAAGCTTTCTGGGATCTAGTCCCCTTCTTCAGGCATATTTCTAGATGTTAGCTGTAGTAAAACACTGATGCAGGGAAGCTGCATGAAGATGGCAGTTGTACTGGTTGCTGTTTAGCAGTTAGATGTCAGGTGATCAGCAGGCTGGAGCCAGTGAGCTTATGCAAGCAAACATGAAATCTAGCAGGTTTCTGAAGATAGTGAAGCCAAGTCAATCATGTTACATAAGGAGTCATGAATCCCATTCCACAATTTAAACCTTCTGTTAATGTCTTGAACATTTTCATAAATTTGTACTCAGAAATCTTTCTTGCTTGTTCATTTTTGAAGTTACCCTTAAGAATAAGTACTTTTAGATCTTGCATGCTGTGTCCTGGTTCGCAGAAGTGTTGGCCCACTGGTGTGTCCATTTTACCCTCATTAATTTTAAAGCGGTGATGGTTCATTCTTGTGCGCAGTTTTTGTCCTGTTTCTCCTATATAGATTCCTCTTGAGGGGCATTTCATGCAGCGTATCATGTATACAACATTGGATGATTCACAGGAAAATTGGTCTGATATTTGATGATATATCATGTAACATACTTACATTAATTCCAGATAATCCGAAAATAGGCACCTTCTATATCTTACCAAAAATACACAAAGAAGGAAACCCAGGTCGACCTATCATCTCTGGTTTGGGGACACTAACAGAAAAGATATCTGGCTGGGTAGAAAACATTCTTAAACCCATGGTAAGGAATACAGCCAGCTACATCCAGGACACCACTGACCTTCTTAACAAATTGACTGCCATGGGTCCAATCCCAGAGGGTGCTATCCTGGCTACAATGGATGTTGAATCCCTTTATACCAACATTCCACACGAGGACGGTATTGCAGCTTGCCAACATTTCCTTCAGTTGAATGACCTACCAACAGAGCCCACACTACAACTTATCAAATATATACTAACTCATAACTATTTTTCATTTGGGAATGATGTATATCTACAGACAATGGGCAGTGCTATGGGAAGTAGAATGTCACCCCAGTATGCAAATTTATTTATGGCCAGATTGGAGGAAAACTTCCTTTCAACGTGTGAAATTAAACCATGGGCTTACTTCAGATTTATAGACGATATCCTATTAATTTGGACAGCATCACAGGAAAAATTAATCAAATTCCACAAAAACTTCTCAGAATACCACAAGAACATTAAGTTAACGCTCAACTTTTCATCCTCCCATGTCAGTTTCCTAAATACCACAATTTATGTACAAGATAGGTTTTTACAAACATCCATCTACCGTAAACCAACTGACCGGCATATTTACCTGAAGTGGAATAGTTTCCACCCGGAACACACCAAAAAAATCTATTGTTTACAGCCAGGCTCTGAGGTATAACCGAATATGTTCTATTTCAGAGGACAGAGACAGACAACTTATGTCGCTATGTAATATATTCATAGATCAGGGATATCATCCACGAATCGTTGATGATCAAATACACAGAGCAACTTTAAAATCTAGAGAGGAACTATTGAAGTACACCCCAAAGACTGAAAACAACAGAGTCCCAATAGTGGTCACCTACAACCCAAGATTAAAGACACTGAGGAAGATATCGAAAGCCCTGCAACCGATACTTCATAAAGACAAACGCCTGAAAGAAGTTTTTCCTGATTTACCAATGCTTGCTTTCAGACAACCTCCCAATTTGAGACAAATGATTATCAGAAGTGCATTATCTACACCAGAAACTCCAGGCACATTACCCTGCAATAACGCAAGGTGTGAGACCTGCCCTTATATCTTGTGCACAAACCAAATACAAATCTCACAGAAATATCATCAAATATCAGACCAATTTTCCTGTGAATCATCCAATGTTGTATACATGATACGCTGCATGAAATGCCCCTCAAGAGGAATCTATATAGGAGAAACAGGACAAAAACTGCGCACAAGAATGAACCATCACTGCTTTAAAATTAATGAGGGTAAAATGGACACACCAGTGGGCCAACACTTCTGCGAACCAGGACACAGCATGCAAGATCTAAAAGTACTTATTCTTAAGGGTAACTTCAAAAATGAACAAGCAAGAAAGATTTCTGAGTACAAATTTATGAAAATGTTCAAGACATTAACAGAAGGTTTAAATTGTGGAATGGGATTCATGACTCCTTATGTAACATGATTGACTTGGCTTCACTATCTTCAGAAACCTGCTAGATTTCATGTTTGCTTGCATAAGCTCACTGGCTCCAGCCTGCTGATCACCTGACATCTAACTGCTAAACAGCAACCAGTACAACTGCCATCTTCATGCAGCTTCCCTGCATCAGTGTTTTACTACAGCTAACATCTAGAAATATGCCTGAAGAAGGGGACTAGATCCCAGAAAGCTTGCATTATTTAACTTTATCATTTAGCCATTAATAGGTATTACTTTTACAATACTTTGTTTTTTTTCTACCTACATATATTGTTTGGCTAACACGGTACAGAAACATTTTTACTACTATCATCATGCAAGATACCGTAATGTACCGCACACATTTGGAATGTAAAACCCTACTGAAGAAATTGGCACAACTAGACAGTGACATATTTTTTCTATCAAAGTGCAAGAAAGAAAATCTGATCCCAAAAGGTATTACTATCAGAAACCCAATTCAGCATACCTTCAACACCCATTTTTCACAGCAACTCTGCTACAGAACAGCGGAAAGAATCAGGAATCATCTCATTAAGGTTTGTTACAGCAAGAAGAGAATTACCCAAGATAATCTACATTTACTCTATTCTACAATGCAAGGACCATCATCAGAAAGCTTTAAATCTACATTACAGAAATTCTACAAACAATTACAGCACCGTTTAATTCAAAACAAGAAAAAGAAACTCGACAGCCTTAGACTCAAAGCTGCAAACATTCTGGAGAATGATACAAGTGAACCCCATTCAGAGCCTAAAACTGCCAAACTTTTACCTGTGGTTAACTTGTCCAGCTATAACCCAAGCAAGACTGAATTAGCTGTTCTATCTAAAGGACTCACTTTTTGCCCCACCAAAAGATTTGATGAAACAGAATTTTGTAGTGACATGGAAGAATTTTTTCGGAGGATAAGACTAAAGGAATTTTTTCACAACAGACCTAAATATTCATCATTTGAAAACACCGAACCTACAAATAGCAAAACCAAAAAGAGCAGTACCTGGACACCAAAATCAGGGCGGAACAAGAAATTAGAAGAATATATTGACAACTTCAGGAAAAGAATCAAATTGGAGATACTGGACAAACAAATACAGACACGCTACAACCTCAACACTCAAGAAAGGAAAACAATACTGAACCTTAAAAGCAATAACAACATAGTAATTAAACCAGCTGACAAAGGAGGAGCTGTAGTGATTTTGGATAAATCCACCTATGTTCAAGAAGCAAACAGACAGCTCTCCAACAACACCTACTACAAAAGACTAGAAACAAACCCCACGCTACAATACTCAAGGGAATTGAAGAATATGCTTAATGATCTTTCCTCAGTATCATCTAACATACTTACATTAATTCCAGATAATCCGAAAATAGGCACCTTCTATATCTTACCAAAAATACACAAAGAAGGAAACCCAGGTCGACCTATCATCTCTGGTTTGGGGACACTAACAGAAAAGATATCTGGCTGGGTAGAAAACATTCTTAAACCCATGGTAAGGAATACAGCCAGCTACATCCAGGACACCACTGACCTTCTTAACAAATTGACTGCCATGGGTCCAATCCCAGAGGGTGCTATCCTGGCTACAATGGATGTTGAATCCCTTTATACCAACATTCCACACGAGGACGGTATTGCAGCTTGCCAACATTTCCTTCAGTTGAATGACCTACCAACAGAGCCCACACTACAACTTATCAAATATATACTAACTCATAACTATTTTTCATTTGGGAATGATGTATATCTACAGACAATGGGCAGTGCTATGGGAAGTAGAATGTCACCCCAGTATGCAAATTTATTTATGGCCAGATTGGAGGAAAACTTCCTTTCAACGTGTGAAATTAAACCATGGGCTTACTTCAGATTTATAGACGATATCCTATTAATTTGGACAGCATCACAGGAAAAATTAATCAAATTCCACAAAAACTTCTCAGAATACCACAAGAACATTAAGTTAACGCTCAACTTTTCATCCTCCCATGTCAGTTTCCTAAATACCACAATTTATGTACAAGATAGGTTTTTACAAACATCCATCTACCGTAAACCAACTGACCGGCATATTTACCTGAAGTGGAATAGTTTCCACCCGGAACACACCAAAAAAATCTATTGTTTACAGCCATGCTCTGAGGTATAACCGAATATGTTCTATTTCAGAGGACAGAGACAGACAACTTATGTCGCTACGTAATATATTCATAGATCAGGGATATCATCCATGAATCGTTGATGATCAAATACACAGAGCAACTTTAAAATCTAGAGAGGAACTATTGAAGTACACCCCAAAGACTGAAAACAACAGAGTCCCAATAGTGGTCACCTACAACCCAAGATTAAAGACACTGAGGAAGATATCGAAAGCCCTGCAACCGATACTTCATAAAGACAAACGCCTGAAAGAAGTTTTTCCTGATTTACCAATGCTTGCTTTCAGACAACCTCCCAATTTGAGACAAATGATTATCAGAAGTGCATTATCTACACCAGAAACTCCAGGCACATTACCCTGCAATAACGCAAGGTGTGAGACCTGCCCTTATATCTTGTGCACAAACCAAATACAAATCTCACAGAAATATCATCAAATATCAGACCAATTTTCCTGTGAATCATCCAATGTTGTATACATGATACGCTGCATGAAATGCCCCTCAAGAGGAATCTATATAGGAGAAACAGGACAAAAACTGCGCACAAGAATGAACCATCACCGCTTTAAAATTAATGAGGGTAAAATGGACACACCAGTGGGCCAACACTTCTGCGAACCAGGACACAGCATGCAAGATCTAAAAGTACTTATTCTTAAGGGTAACTTCAAAAATGAACAAGCAAGAAAGATTTCTGAGTACAAATTTATGAAAATGTTCAAGACATTAACAGAAGGTTTAAATTGTGGAATGGGATTCATGACTCCTTATGTAACATGATTGACTTGGCTTCACTATCTTCAGAAACCTGCTAGATTTCATGTTTGCTTGCATAAGCTCACTGGCTCCAGCCTGCTGATCACCTGACATCTAACTGCTAAACAGCAACCAGTACAACTGCCATCTTCATGCAGCTTCCCTGCATCAGTGTTTTACTACAGCTAACATCTAGAAATATGCCTGAAGAAGGGGACTAGATCCCAGAAAGCTTGCATTATTTAACTTTATCAGTTAGCCATTAATAGGTATTACTTTTACAAGACTTTGTTTTTTTTCTCATAACATGGCAAAAATTATGTCTTATGTCATATTTCTAAAACCATGAAAACTACTGTTTGGGTTTACTACGCTGGCCGAGATTGATCCTTTAAGTGAAGACTTTGTCCTTTATACACACATCAGCTAACACAGGCACACTGCAGTGGCAGAGTCCACAGAGCCTGAGCACGTTGGAGTCTTATTATCAATGTCACAGTCTTCTTTGATGCCTGCTTTCCGCCTTTCACACTCGTTTACAGCGGCTGAACGTTTCTCTTTCACACACAATGGTTGCTCCTTCTGTAGGGAGATCTGGAAGGCAAAGGCACTGGAGATCAAAGGCAGGCCTAATTTGGAGTGACATTTAGCAGAGTTCCCCCTCTTTATTGCTGGCAGATTTACAAGATTGGTGAATTTCTACGCTCGGCATCGAGGTTTTGTCACTGTGGTCTCCTTATTGTTGGCGTAACACGCTATTTTCATAATTGAGAAATGATTACAACATGATATTTATAGAGATGAATCGGGCTCATTCAGACAAGTACAAGTGGGTGGAAAGGGGATAATGTAATCTGCATTTGTTATATGGGAGGATAGGGGATGAATACAAACTCGAGGTGGGCTGGGCACAGCTGAGCACTATAACTAAGCATTTTATTAATTGGATCAATAAGAACGTACAGGAACTTAAAGCGGAACTGTAGATTCCTAATAAACACATTGTTTCACTTACCTGGGGCTTCCCCAATCCCCCAGCAGCCGTCTTGTCCCACGCCGCTCCTCAACGAGCCTCCGTTCGCCGGCCGCCAGCTACTTTCGGTTTTTCCGCCGAGCCACTGCGCCTACGCAGCTCTGGCCATGCGTATCCTTTCTTCGCGTTCCCCGCTATTGCAGAGGGGAGCGCGAAGAAAGGATACGCTTGGCCAGAGCTGCGCTGGCATCGACTTATAAGTCGAGGTACGGGACCGAGCGGCGGTGGGGAACGGAGACTCGTTGAGGAGTGGCACACGACAGGACAGCTGCTGGGGGCTTGGGGAAGCCCCAGGTGAGTGAAACACTGTGTTTATTTTAAATCTACAGTTCCGCTTTAAAGAGAGTCTGAAGCGTATTACATTTTCTCTTTTTATTGCCCACTTAAATTCAGCAGTAAGAGCAAAGCTGATTCGCTGCAACAGCGCAGCAGAACAGTGTATGTATCCGCCTGAAATCCCCGGGGCAAAATTCGGGGATCGCTTCCTGGAGGAGGCAGAGCTGTGTGCAGTAGCTCTGCCTCCAGTCCAGTCAATCTCCGCCGATCGCTTTCTCTCCTCACCCCTCTTAGTCTTCTTTCACTGTGAGGGGCGGGGAGAGGCGGAGATCTGTGGAGATTGATGTGACTGGAGGCACAGTTACAGCGCAAAGCTCTGCCTCCCCCAGGCAGCAAAATCCACAACCTGGAAAGTCATGGAATTTTGCCCCAGGCTTTTAGGGCGATAAATACCTCGCTCTGCCACGCTGGTGCAGTGAATCAGCTTTGCTCTTGGCACTTAATTTAAGTGGGCAATAAAAAGAGAACATTTAATTCACTTCAGACTTTCTTTAAGGAAGCCTGAGACGGGGAGATATAAAAAAGATACATAGCTGGAGCTACAGCTCCCTTCAGGCTGATCGCTCCCTCACCCTCCTCCTGAGCTGCCTGGATCCTTCTCAATTTGGCCTCAAAAGTCTTTCAGTCTGTGGCATACAGCACAAACCCCCCCCCCCTCCCATTGTAGTCCCGTAGCCACAGGAGAGCGATGGGAGAGCACGCTCATCTGGATGGGGAGCATGCAGACTGAAGGACTTTCAAGGCCAAATTGCAGAGGATCCAGGCGGCTCAGGAGGACGGCGAGGGAGCGATCAGTCTGGAGGGGGCTGGAGGAAGCCCCACCTATGTATCATTTTTTTATATCTCCCCATCTCAGGTACACTTTAAGAATAACCCTGGCCATACTCAAACTGTGTTTTTCAGACTTTAGGGGCATTGTTTGCGTAGCTTTGTGCTATTGGAAGTTTTTTTTTCTATTATTTGGGCTTTTAGTAGCATTACGTAGTGACTGTACTGTAGTTTGGAAAATAACAGTTTATTGAGTGCCTTATGTTATACCCCAACAGCTTTCATCCAGAGGAAAGAAACCTATGAAGGCTATGCTACTGCCTAGGTTTTGATACACTTTGAACACCTTTTTAAAGAAATTGTGACTGCAGAGATGCCATGAAGGTTTCAGAAGCTCTCCTACCATTAAAGTCAATGGGGCTCGCCACGGATGATTGGCTCGGGAACATTTGTGGTAACGTTCATGATGTTCGACCATCCCTATTGAATACTAGTAACTTGGCCTGAGGTTGGGGGTCAGCGGAGGGGTCCCACTGGGAATCCTAGTGATTTCTTAGTTACACCTCTGCATGGAGAACTGACCCCAAGCCACAGTGTGATATCATCACAGTAACTTTGGGGGCTCTGGTGAGTATAATTAAAGTTTCTGGGAGGACCTTCCTTAGTCTTTGGAACGGCAGGAGTATGGGGGCAAAAACCTTAAGGATTAGTTGAGCTCCAGGGGTAGAAATGTGGAGGTGCCAATACAATGCTAAGCACAGTCTTAGATACGGGTGAGAGAAGACACTCATGTGCTGCTATTTAGGGTTGGCTCAAACCTATGAAGCAGCGATACTGCAAAGCAGAGTAGGCAAATTACCCAATGGAAAGACATCTAGCGGAACAGTAGCGTGTCTATTTCAGTTGCTTTCCTGTGTTTAAAAAATGCTGCCTAATGTCAGTGTACCTTGCAGTTTTTCCATAAGATTCAATACACCCCTATAGTAGCATGCCTTTTGCCCATGCTGAGCTGAAGCAGAAGGGGTGTGTCCACACCCATCTACTCCATACATTATTGTACATCACTGTGAATAGTCTGACTTTTTAACATCCACATTTTGGGTTAAAGTGTGTGTGTGTGGGGGGGGGGCATCAACCTATTCGCAGGGATGCGCCTATATGCAGTGTATGCCACGAAACTTGCTGCAGAAGGTATGACTACCTGTTCTCGCTCTGATTTGATTCCTCTTGTCTCCATGGCAACTTCTGACCTCACCGCTAGAGCTCCAGGCTCGTGAGAAAAAGCAAGCCGGAGCAAGGACAGGTATTAATACATGTTAAAGAATGATCCATGCCACACTCTACTCCCGCCGGGATACTGGATTGCCAAATCTGCATGGGGGCAATGGCGGCACATTGGGGGGGTCATGGCTTTTGGCCTATCTTTTAAGCCAAAAGTGTGTGTGTCTTGTGGGAAGGTTGGCTTTTGTGCGTGAGGACTTTCCGGATGTATATTCTGTAGTCTTTTTCGAGCTGTAAATGGGAGACACAGCACAGAGGTGCTTTGTTATGTTTCTCATGTTAGTTTAACCAGTACAGCACCACTGTGCCATGTATCTACACTACTGCGGACTTCACTTCAGCATAAGGGGCATAGATACACGTATCCCGTAGTTTACATCGATGTGTGCCCGTGCTCATGTCTGGGATCCCCCCTGCCCCACGGCAGAGTACTTGTGTTCCCCATTCACCAATCAGAGTGCCCATAGTGAATGATCTTTCGGCATCAATTAGATGCCAATGATCATTCTCAAAATGAAAGTAAAGCACACAGTCTTCATTTTTACACTACTTCCTGTGTACTGTTCCATACACAGGATAGTGTGGGGACATCTAATGGCCTAAAAAGAAAAAAAAATACACATGCAAATTTTAAAATAAATTATGAAAAAAAATCCCCCATTAGTTAACCCCTGATTTCCTCCTCCGCTATTAATAGTTACCTTAGGGACTTCTTTACTATGTATGTCATTATGATATATCACCAATATTTTTGCAAATTAATTATTGATATAGTATAAAGAAACTCATACAGAAAAAATAGACCTTTATTTTCAAATAAAATATTGTCACCATACATTGTACTAGGAACATAATTTAAATGTTGTAATAACTGTGGGCAAGTAAAACTTTTGGGTTTTATCTGTCGTAGCACATTTTATTTTAAAGCTATAATGGCTGAAAATGGAGATTTTTTTTTAATTTTAATTTTTATTACTTCCTTTAAAATGCATATGAAATAAAATATTTCTTAGCAAAAAGTACCACTCTAAGTAAACCTAATTTTGGCAAAAAAAACCCCAATATATAGATTATTTTGGTGTGATAAGTAGCGATAAAGTTATTGGCAAATGAATGGGAGGAGCGCAATATATGAAAATTGCTCTGGTTTTTAAGGGGCAATAACCTGTGGTGGGGAAGTGGTTGACACCTGTTTAAGTCCTAGTGAATGTACATGTGTATTAAAACGTGTTTGTGTGTTGGTTTTACACTGATTGTGTGCACTTCCTGTAATCAGATTCCATCTAAAGATGTAATAAGATTCTGAAGCAAGACTGTCATTGTGACACCCACACTGTGTGACGTGGGACAATCAGACATGCCATTAAGAATTTGGAATGAGCCGTGTTGCGACTGACTTTTTTTTTTTAAATCAGTGGGTGGTTGATTTTGATTCTGTCATTTTATTCAATTTAAATTCCAGCATGGATTAATTCTTCCTAATGGCTTCTAATGTTTCTTTCCTCTCTGCGGAGATGGAGAGAAAAATCATATTCCTGTCAATTCTATTAATAACCATTTATTTTCTCTGTTGCATAAATGTGGAGACTGTACATTTAATAAGAGTTCCAGCAAGCAAAGTTAAAGGACAACTATTGCTAAAAAGTCTAAAATACAAACATGTAAAATGTAGATTTCTTACTGAGTAAAATGCAGTATCAGGGGCGTTGCTAGCCCCAAAGATCAGTGGCATGTGCCCCGTATCTATTCTGGGGTACCCCGAACATCACCCAGGCAGAGGCAGGCAGCTGGCACTGGCAGTAGAACTCATCTCTGGCCACTTGGTCTCCAGATTCTGCAGCCATCTTTTCTTCTCGGCTTCTCCCCCTAGTGTCTGAGAATTAATCAGACACTAAAGCTCCTAGTACCTGATTATCTGATGCTAGGAGGGGAATCACCAGTTACAGAGTATGTCTCCAGACTTAGAAAGCGGATGGAGAAGATGAGTCGTTCCTTTACTCTGCTGGGGGGTCAGTGGGATGAACAGTGAGGAATGAAGAAACATAGCGATACATGCTCCTTATGGAGGCTTCAGGCACCACAGCTTCCAGCATGTCACCACAACAGCCAGCATGCCCCATAGAGGTACCAGATCACCCAGCATGGCACCACACAGCACCCAGCAATCCCCATAGAGGTACCACAGTATCCAGCTTGGCACAACAGCACCCAGAATGGCACCCACAGCACCCAGCAGGGCACCACACAGCACCCTGCATTCCCTATAAAGGCGCCACAGCACCCAGCATGGCACCACACAGCACCCATTTGGAGTGCCCAGAAGTGCCCCGAATATCGTAGAAACCTAGCAACCCCCCTGTGCAGTATAAATATATTTTTCCTATGTTACTGTCACTTTTAGTAGGTAGCAAACATTTAAAAGATCAGACAGGTTTTGGACTAGTCCATGTTCTCATGAGTGGTACTTCTTTATTTAGTATATACTGTTGTAACCTCCAAAAGAAGGTTACAAAATATTATTGCACATTTGCCTTCTGAAAAATGGCCACAAGATGGCAGCAGTGAGTGTCTAGGCCCATGGAATCAAATAGGTGTGTGGGAGAAAGAGTAAGCTCGCATAGACTGTTGCTAAGTGATCCGATATGCAAATTAGGGGAATTCGCTGGAACTTTCCAGAAACCCCGCGTGGCCAGTCAGGGAGCTACTGCGTAGGCTCAAGGGGCGGGGAGACCAGGATGTAGCCAGAGGGAACAGGCTGAGTCCAGAGAGAGCACGCCAGAGAGGAGAGACAGAAGGACTTACGCCAGGAGCTGGTGGTGCGGAGCGGGCAGGAGGTGACACAGAGAGGCTGTAGCAGTCATCCGGACAGTAGGAGGGGTCCCGGCGGCCATAGAGAGACCAGCGCATACCAGTAAGGACAGCGGCAGCAGGATGGACAGACCGGAGGCCGGAGAAGGCAGACCTTGCCCAGACCCGAGCCATACCAGAAGTCATAGACAGATGAGTACAGGCCTACGGGCAAACCCCAAGCCACCTAGTGTGTTTCAAAGTGGTGTTACTAGAGACTCTTAGAGTGAGAAAGCTTTCCACACACAGCGACGTTGTGCTAAGAGAAGCTACTGTTGATGATAAGAAGTACATTGCATGTTCAGGCCTAGCTGCTGCTGATAGACTGTCATAAGCCTCCCTAAAGTACCCGCATAGCTGATACAGCCCCCGCCAGCATTAAGGTCTGGTTGATAAATAGACATTGTCCCTGTCAAGTCCGTTTCGAGTCAGGAGTTGAGTTACAAGTTACAAGTTCTTCAGTTGATGTGTTCTGCAGAGTGAACAGGAGTGTGATATTTAAAGTGAACCTGTCAGCATTACAGTGGAAGAGTGGAGGAGGAGTCACATTGCATTTTATGATATTAAAGTGTGCTGCAGGAGCAGCCAGGTGATACCTGAGCAAGATACAGAGTAACAGATTTGGATTACAAGATTTGCATCAACTCTAATTCAGAGTTCATTCAGCTTTAACAACAAAATGCACTTAAAAAAAGATCTATTGTAGTGGGAAGGTGTTGATGGACATGCCTTAAGTGCCTTATGGTAAATCCGGCCCTAACAAATGCAGAAGCATGTGAAAATTTGCACCAAAGTACAGACGGGGGCGGGGATTTCTAGAAAGGCCACAAAGGCCCAGGCCTCAGGCGGCAGATGGACGTGGAAGAGGGATTGCTGCATATGGAAGAGGCAGGCTAATGGAGCCCAAGTGATATGTATATAACTGAAGGGAGACTGCTGTACATGAAGGTTAGACATGGAAGAGGGGCCTATACAAGGATTAGAAGGGGCATGATGCACATGGAGCCACAAGAAAGTTGGCATAGGGATGGAAAAAGGATAAATCCCGCATTGAGTACAGACAGGCCCTCCCTGCATGGATGGCTTGATGGTGTAATGGTTAAGGGCTCTGCCTCTGACACAGGAGACCTGGGTTCGAATCTTGGCTCTGCCTGATCAGTAAGCCAGCACCTATTCAGACCTTTGGCAAGTCTCCCTAACACTGCTACTGCCTATAGAGCGCGTCCTAGTGGCTGCAGCTCTGGTGCTTTGAGTCCGCCAGGAGAAAAGCGCAATATAAATGTTATTTGTCTTGTCTTGATATTTGCTCAAAATTGATTTAACTTCTGTTCTGTAACAAAAATTGCTTTATCTTCTATTTGTACACAGAGTGTCAAGATTTTGGCTGATACTGCAACAAGCCAAGCTGCTTCCATTTCATTGTTATAATCAGACCCGACTGTGCTATAAATGTAGTCACAATTCTGACAGAGTAATAGTTCTGAAACTCACCCCTACAAATCACACCTAACAGATCAGAGGGAGCTCATCATTATCTCTCATCACAGGACTTTGCCAAGATTTTCAGGTTTAATAAACTGGCCTCTTCCAAGTACAAATGTAATGACAGCGCCGGGTGCCAAACTCCTCCAGAAGTTGTCATTATTTCTATATTTGCTTCTGGCAGAGATCCTCTATCATACTAACATAACCAGCATCAATAAGGGTGGTGAGATTAGAATGCAGATCATGCCTGCCTGTCTCAGTGATGCCACAGCTGTCTGTTCCTTACTCAGTGCATCTCATCAAGCGAATGTCTACTAACTGTTATTCTTTATTTAAAATAGTAATAATAATATATTATGCATTTATATTGCACTGACATTTCCTGAAGTTCTTAACAGAGTATACTGAAGGATTGCTTCTTAAAGTCCTTTAAGGGAGCTCTTAAAGGGAACCTTAAAGTGTACCTGAGATATAAGCCATGTCAGGTTCTATACTTACCTTGAGCTTCCTTTAGCCCCTTTGAGATCACTCAGTCCCTTGCCATCTCCCCAGGTGGCTCCTGTCACCCGCAATACTGCCTGAAAGCCTTGCCGAGTCGTGCAGCGTTGTGCATGTGCGGCCTGGCCAGGGGCGCTCCCTGTCACGTTCCTGTCCCTGGGAGCGTTCTGCGTTGTACAAGTGCAGAACACTCCCAGCCACGGGAGCGTGACGGGGAAGCGCACCTGGCCTGGTCACACATGCAAAGCGTGACTCAATCCGGCTTTCGGGCAGCATTATAGGTGACAGGAGCCACCCAGGGAGACAGTGAGGGACTAAGTGGCCTCAAGGGGGCTTAAGGAAGCCCCAGGTAAGTATGAAACTTGAGATGGCTTTTATCTCAGGTACACTTTAAACAAGAGGCATATGGAGCTGCCATATCCATTTCCTTTTAAACAATCCCAGTTGCCTGGCAATCCTTCTAATGTCTTAACTAATGGGTGATAGGTGCCTGGACAGTGAGGATTGACAGACATGTCCAAAACCTGGCCCAAGGTTAAATTCTACATGGCCATAATTCTAGCTAAAAATTATGTTGATCTCGGCCCACAGCAGCTGTGATGTAGAGGGCCAACATCCACCTACAGCTCCCTGTGATGATTGGCCTGCCCACATGACTAGGCAATACGAAGGGCATGGCCAGGCACAATGTAGTGTGATGCCCTCCGCCGCATCTCCCTGTCATTTTTTTTTAACAGGTACGTTTTTATTACTGTATATACTCGCGTATAAGCCTAATTTTTCAGTACAAATATGTGCTGAAAAGTTACCCCCTCGGCTTATGTGCGAGTCAGTGGAGAAGAATAGATGGTGGAGCGAGTTTTGTTACTGGCAGAGGACCATAAGGATCGTACACTAGTGAACCTGCTCTTGCCAGCTGCCTCCCTGCTGTGTCCGTGCCCCCCATCCTGCAACATGGTGTGCAGAGTGCGCTGTTCAAGACTACCTGTGTCCCCTGGCTTGTGGAGCAGAGGGTGCAAGCAACGTGTCAGAGTTACAATGATCCGAGTGTTCTTTCTATGTGGCAATCACTGTCTATCTATGACACCATCTAGTGACATCTTGAGGCACAGCTGTATCATCCTTGTGGCACATCTGGCTATGGGGAGAAGGAATGACTTGCACTGGGGGTACATCAGACTTCTGTGGAGGGGGCTATACTGGGGAATGGGCTTATGCAAGTCAATCATTTTTTCTTGGTTACTGAGGGAAAAGTGGGTACCTCAGCTTATACTCGAGTCGGCTTATATGCTTTCACATAAAAATACAAAATACAACAGTACAGCAGTCCTCAGCATTGGTGCAAGGGAGGGGAGGGAAAAGGGAAAGGGGAGAAAGAAACAGAATTTGTCAACTACAGTTTTACACGTTGCAGGGATACATAGCAATCTACTTTGGTATAATAATAAAACTACTTGAGAAGCACCTAGAATCCAACAGTACAGAGATTATTCCATGATTACCCTGAGATTAGACCTTAAAAAGAAAGAATTATGGATTTTTTTGCTTGAAAATCTTTAAGATGCATAAAGTCATAAGGAAGAGAAGGCATAAGGTTAACCCAAGTTAGTGGTCCCTAAAATCAATTTGCACCATTTGTTCCATATTTTGTCAAACTTGGAGGGACAATTCCTACGAGCATAGGTCATCTTCATCAAAGGGAGAGATTTATTAACCATATTTACCACCATAACTTTTTTTTAGCTGCATGACAAATATTGATTATCATGGTTTTTCTATATCTGTTTAGTTTATCTTCACCGAAGAGGCCAAGTAGGGCTGCTTTAGAGTCCATGAGGTATGTGTGCGACCCAGCAGCTGAGAAATCAGCTCACCCATCTGTTTCCAGTCAATTTGGGGCATGACCAGAACATATGCAAAAATGTTCCAACAGTCTGTTCACATCTAGGACAAAGATCAGACCTGGAGCCATCCATTTTATGGCGTTGATAAGGAGTATAGTACGCCCTATGTAAAAATTTCAGGTGTATTAACCGATCTCTAGCCAAAATCAGAAATTCAGAGCCAACAACAATAACTATGTCCTCCCAATACTCACTGTCCAGTTCACCGGCATCAATCACCCATTGGTCATGTCGTTTATCCAAAGTAAAGCCTGGACTTACCATTAAACATGCGTAAATAGAGTGGAGGGGCTTCCCTGTCATATTACTATAGCATGCATGGTTATACTGTGGCACACATTTACTGAATGGGGGTTCCTGTGAACAGGGCGGATGCCTAGAATTTTGCTGATTTTACCGTTATTATCATTAGCGTGTACTGCAAGTTGCGCTATTAGCATGACCCGTGGTATTTGACTAGCGTGACCAATGCTAAGGTAACACAGGTTACTAATGCTAATGCTCATTAGTAACGTGTGTTACCGTAGCAACACTTGTGCCTTTGAGCATCCGTCAAAAGCATAACTCGCAGTAAATACTGCCAGTAGCGGTAATATTGATGTGCACAGCAACATTACTGCATTTTAGCGCATCAACCCCATTGTCTGCTAGACCCATGGAGATAAATGGTGAGCAGGGGCATATCTATAAACCATGGGGACCCCCAGCAAAACTTTGATGGTCCGCAAATTTTCACATGCTTTTCCATTGCCATCCCCTGGTGACTCTCACAGCCAGAGTACCCATCTCACAGGGGTCATAAAACAAAAGTGGACATCAGGCTCTTCACTCCCATAACAAGTGTAGCCACCAAAACACCTGATCTGAAGGATGGACCCCTTTATCAGAGGGAGAAAATTAGTAGTTTACAACTCTAAGCCCAGGGCTTTTCTCATGAAGCAAGGTGAAACATTTGCATCAGGTGCAGACATTACAGGGGCAGCATTTTCATACTGTGTGTTTACACTAACAGCATGCAGTCAGAGTAGGAGGAGAAGTGATAGGAGAGTGAGGTCAAGACTCGGTCATCATTGGGGAAACACAGCTGGTTGTGCTGTGTGAGGAGTCTGACAGTGAGTGATGAGGGAGGAGGCAGGAGAGCAGCAGTGTTTCATTTGACTTGCACAGCAGAAGGGAGGAGGTGGCACTTTTGTCCTGACTGAGGAGAAATGGAGTGGCTGAGAGTGAGAAGTTTGTCACAGACTCACAGCCAGCCAGTGTGATATTGTGTTGAGCTGCAGCATGTCATGTGAGAACATTAAATGAAGCAGAGTAAATTGTCGGGTGCTGCGCGATCATTCCAAATCGGGAAGGGGGGGGCATCCTCAGATGTTTGCCTCAGGCAGCAAAGAGTCTAGAACCACCCCTGTCTAGGCCCCTGCAATCGCAAAGGCTGCTCCCCTGTAGTTATGCCTCTTATGGTAAAGCCATGTTTGTAAACAAATACGTTTAACTTTACGTCGGTCAAGCATCAGGAGCATCACTAAATTCAATTATGGGGCCACGCCAAAAGAGCAACCAGCGCATCATAAACTGCAGCAGATGTGCACAGCAATTTCCAGCATGCCAGTAGGGGCTCTGCTCAGTTAATACTTTTTCTTCTGGTGAGTTGCAATGTGTAAAATACACCCTTGTAGATTGAAAACATGATTTAACTCATTGCACTTTCCATTACTCCACTGATGGACAACATTCATGCTGTCCAGATGTCTGTCCTACACTGATGAGCTCTTCAAAGGCCTAGCGAGATCTCATATTAGCACTTGTCTCAGTGCTGCTAACCTTTGAATGCCCCACAGAATAATATGGATTAAAATCTGATGAATAATTGCTGCTTCAGGAACAGTTTGTTTGCTTCATTGATTTCTTCAGGCGTGTTTCAGAGAATGGAATGAAGTTGCACTGTGGCTAAGGAAATTGAATTGTTTGATGTTGCTTGCATAGCTCTAGTGTAACTGATCTGACTGCTGGCAACGGTAGACGCAGAGAATCAGGGAATCTGATTGGTCGTGTCTTTAGGACGATTTGTACTATTTTTGACACTCACTACTGTCACCTCCTCCATTTATTTTATTAGTAAACAAGAATTAGTACCAGGTTCACTGCACTTCATAGACCTGAACAGGCGGCTCAGAGCTGGTTCTCTTATGATGCAAGGTGAAACATTTGCATCAGGCGCAGGGATTACAGGGGCAGCATGTTTGTACGGTGTTTACACCTACAGCATGCAGTCAGAGTAGGAGGAGAAGTGAGATGAGAGCGAGCGAGGTGAAAAAGTCATCATTGGGGAAAAGCAGCTTGTTGTGCTATGTGAGGAGTATGACAGCAGGGGCAAACGCAGGATTTTTAAGGGGGGGATTCCTGAAAGGTCCAGAAGCACTTATGTCCCCGAGTGCTTCTGAAGACAAGTGGCTCCATACTGCCCATGCGCAAAAGTGCGCTGGCGTATTACGGAGCTGCCTATCTTTGGAAGTACTCAAGGACACGAGTGTTTCTGAGGGCTTCTGGTAGCAGCAAATTTGAACAGGGGACAGCGCTGGAACAACTCCCTGAGAAAGGAACGGGAGATAGACTTAGTTTGGACAATTCAGCGGAATATGCCACATAGTGTCACATAGCGCAAGCGATACCCATATGATGCAGGGATATATGCATCTGCGGAAGATGTCGGCGCTATATAAATACTAAATAATAATAATTTGCCTCAACAGGATTGCACTTTTATTTAGCTTTCCTGTATAAGAAGAAGACACAACCAGCCAGCACTAGGGGAAGAGGGAAACAAAGGTGAATGAGGGAGGGCTGGTGCACACCAAGAGTGCTTCTGAGCATTTTTCAAATCGACAGTGATTTGAAAAGCGCTTGGCTAATGTTACCCGTTACCCTATGAGGGTGTTCCCACAGCAGCGTTGTGATTTTTTCAAAATGCATGTAGCCAGAGCCGGGACAAGGTCCTCCAGCACCCAAGGCTGAGACATCAAAGTGCGCCCCTCCACCCCTTCCACCCCAGCCATCACACACTGATTGCTATTAGACTAAGAGGCGCCACAGGGCCCACAACCTCCCCAACACCTTAATCTCTAGTTATCTGGCTTGCAGTCACTGCCATGTATCCCTTTTCTTATTTCTTTCTGCTTCAAACAATTAGGAATGACAGCTGAATGAATTCTGCGTCCCCTCCTACACAGCGCCCTGAGGCTGGAGCCTCTCCAGCCTATGCCTCGGCCCGGCCCTGCATGTAGCATTTTTTTGAGCGATTCATTCAGAAATCGCTCTGAAAATCGCTTCACAAAATCGCACTCACTAATTGCTAGCAATTGCTATTGTGATTTTGGCGTGCACTAGCCCAGAGAGAGAAGGAGTGGAGAGAAATTGAGAATAGCCTGAGATGGAGCAGAGAGATTATCTGTATTGCAGTCCCACATCACACAGAGGCTACTTGCCTGTAATAGGACTCCTGTCCCTGCCAGTCTCTCACACAAGTCAGAAAGCAGCCCTCCTGCAGTCTAGGGACTGTCAAAAACTTTTCACCTTGTTTAACACCTTATCCACACATGCAGTCATTATAACAATGGGGAGAGACCAGACAGATTTTTGCCCACGGACCCTCCAGGCAAGCTCTGCATCATGCTGTGTGTGGGGTGGGGGGGGGGGGATTCCATACATCCGTAACCCCTGTCTGAATACGCCAGTGGGCAGTGAGTGAGGAGGGGGGAGGCAGCAGAGCAGCAGTGTTTCATTTGACTTGTACAACAGAAGGGAGGAGGTGGCACTGCTATCCTGACAGAGGAGGAATAGAGGACGGCCGACTGGCTGAGGGTGAGCAGTTTGTTTGTCACAGACTTGCAGCATGCCAGCGAGTTATTGTGTTGATCTGCAGCATGTCATGTCTCAAGTTGTTGCATATGCACCCTTGCTGACTGAGAACATTAAATGAAGCAGAGTAAATTGTCGGGTGCTGTGTGACCATTCCAAATCGGTGGAGGTAGGGGGTGGGTTAGGTGCATTCTCACAAGTTTGCCTCAGGCAGCAAAAAATCTAGGACCGGCCCTGAGGTTACTGCCATAATAGTAACCCATTCTGTCTCTTCTGACAATGAGAGGCATATTCAATCTATAAAATAAAGAATCATTTTACCTTAACTAAGCCTGAAATTCTGAAAAGATAAAAAAAGTTACATACTCAAGATTTATCCTTTTTGTGCCCCTAGGCTAAGTATGTTGTGGCTCCCCTGTTATGTGCAGCAGCGCCTATCCCCCTCCATGTGTAGCCTCCTCTTGCATGTGCATCATCCATGAACGCAGCCCCTCTCATTCATAAACAGCTCCCTTGGGCATCAGTTTACCCTTTTGTATGTGTTGCAGCCAATTTTCAGCCTCCTCCTTCATATGTAGCAACACCTCTTTCATGTTCAGGTGCTTCCCTGGGCTGCAGCCGCTCCAGGCCCGGGCCTGTGTGGTCTTTCCAGAAATCCAGCCCTGTACATACTTACCTTAGTAGGGGGAAGCCTCTGGATGCTTCCATGATCCCCCTCGTCCTCTCCACTGCCAACTGGGTCCCTCTTCTTCTTTGCAGTCGTGCTCCCTTCCATGTAGGAGCCCTCCCACACTGTACAGGCACCAGTGGGTTCGCATAGTAGCACAAAAAAAATCTGTACATGAGCGGCTTGTGTCACTGTTTAGGAGCGGGCTGTCTGTGTGCCTATGCAGTGGGACCACATTCATACACAGAGGGGTGCATGACCACGAGCAATAGAGTTAGTGCCTCTGATGATGCGTTAGCACGCAAAACAGCTGTCAGGCCTTGCCTAACCCCCACTGTACGTTGCTGTATGTGATGTCCATTGGAACCAAATAAAATATATATGCACAAGAAAAAGGATTGACTCTTGGGTGCAAAAAAAAAACAAAAAAGGGGAATGTTGGGCAACCAACAAAAAATACAAAGTAAAAAGAAATGGGAGTACAGACAGGTGCAGAGCTCCCTAAAAACGGACTCCCAAAGGCACAAGTGCAAAAAACGCACACCTATGCCGAAACCTAGGGACATGTAAATCAGCAGAAGGAAAAAGCACCCCAGGACACGAAGATAAGCATAAATACAGGTAAAGAGGCAGCCCAGGGAGCATGGCTGTGAGAGGTCATCACACGTATTCACCGATGGTGCACCGCACGGTGCCACTATCTCGGTATATGTATACCTGCCATCAGGTCCAGACACTATATTGAAGCAGGTCTCAACAAGTCTGTTAACACAGGCTTGTTTGGGCCATTTAGTCCTGTGGAGTCTGGGGACTGCAGCCCCTTGTTCCATTCATATTCTTCATGTTGCACAGCACTTTTCTTGCCTCCTTTTTTAAAATGTTTATGGTATATGTTATTGTATGTGTATTTTGATGATTCAAATGCTTTTTACCATTACTATTTAGTGTTTGTAATAAAGTACTAATAATTTTTTCTACCTCACATGCACCCAAGAGTCAATCCTTTCTCTTGTGCATATATATTGTCTAATGTTGACATGGTGCATGTGAGATGTTTATAGGGGGCTATTTTTCTTTTTCTTTATAAGTTTAAAAGGGTATTCCACCTGCCTCATTAAAGCAATTATTTTTCATGGAACCAAATAAAGGTGTGCTTAAGGGCACAGTGCCTCTCTTTTTCCTCTCTAGAAACACGAGCAATATTAAACTTTAATGTCAAGTATCCTTTAGAGCAGGGGTAGGGAACCTATGGCTCGGGAGCCGGATGTGGCTCTTTTGATGGCTGCATCTGGCTCATATATAAATTAGTAGGAGTTGATTCACTAAGCTACAATGCTCAGCAGCGCAGCTTAGTGTGGCAGTGCAAATACAATTTTCAAAGTAGGCACGCTACTGCTGTAGTATGCACTACTAACTTACTCACGCTACCCCAAAACAAACAGCTGTTCCAATTGTTCCACTCTGGACCCTGTCAGGTCCAGTGACTTTGTAGGACGAGATCCTGGCACTTTGGCTCAATAGGCTGTCTGGCAAGTGACAGGCAGCCTATTGGGCCAATCAAGGTGCGTGGATCTCGTCCTACAAAGTGAATCAACCACCAAGTCAGCTAGCTAATTGTACAAGCTGTTAGTCAGTATTTCTCCTGTCTGGCTCTCGGGGAAACTGCTGATGTTGCTGAAACCCAAGAGAAGCTGAAGACATGTCTGACACTTCTGCTGCCTGGTGGATCAACTGTATACACATCACTATGGCAAAAGGGACGTGAGCCCTACTTTCCCAGTTTGAAACATTTTGTATGGCTCTCACGGTATTACATTTTAAAATATGTGGTGTTTATGGCTCTTTCGGACAAAAAGGTTTCTGACCCCTGCTTTAGAGGGTCCCGGCAATGGAACAGAGAGGTGTTTTCTGTGTGATTCAGATACTACTGCAGCCAAATAGGTCAACAGGATACCCAGGCAACTGTTTAAAAGGACATTAATATGACAGCCTCCACATAATTCTCACTTCAGGTTCCCTTTAATTGTTAAACACTTGTAAACTCAGATATGTGCGCCAGAGAACTCTGAAATAGTCGCTTCAGCTGCCACGAGGTAAAGTCCTCAGAAAGACTCCACAAACGTATTTCTTGAAACAACCTCAGTGCTATAGGTATTCCACAAATTCTTCACCGTCACTAAACACCCAATACAGTGCAGGCTTACCGGATTTTTTTAAGACCCAGATTATAAGGTCTCAAAAGCGTTTTGGCCCAATTACAGACTCGATCATCACCCCCTCTTTGGTCATCAACGATCACCTCTTCTCTTTATTTGCTCCAAATGAAATATAATATAAACCAAAACACATCTAAGTATATACCACTTAAAAATACTCCATTAATTGCACATCCACAAGATAAACAAGTTAAATGCAGTCGTTGATACTCACTTCCAGGCCCTTCTGACACGGACCCATGAAGTTAACTGGCACATCAATCAATCCACCTCTGAAGTACCTTCACTCTCTATCACCCGTAGGCCCGTCCGGTTTCGCTGTTGCGTCCTCAGGGGCTTGCTTTAAGACATTGTTAGATAAAATGAAAACAAAGGATTATTTCAGAGAAAGTTACTGAAAAGTGTTTTCTAACTGAAGATAAAAGCGCTAAAACCTGTGAGAACATTTTTTGGGTGTAACTACGATCCATGGAACCCACCAGCAAAACCATGACTGGGCTCCCCAACATCCACAGCTCCTTCCCTTTCCAATCTTGATGATCTCCGTGGCCTTGGGGGCCAAAGGTCATTTAACAAGTGTGGCCAGTATGACTAACCCCCCCCCCCCACCACACACACACACACCAGTGTTCTTTTTGGCTCCCTCCACCCAAAACTAGTGTGACCATAACAACACCTACTGTGGATAATAATGGTCATGTCTAGGAGAACTAATTGAGAAGCATGTGATTTATTTAATCAGCTAGACAAGACCATTACAAATTTTGGAGACAGGGCTCCAGTATTGGAGGGAGGAAGGGTAAGTAGTTGTGGCCTCCCAAAACCCTGGGCACCTCTACAGCTACAGGGGTTGCCTCCTCTATTAGTTACCCCTCTGGTACCAGTAACTGAACAAAAATTCATCTTTTTAGCAGTTGCACAGCAATCTAATAGACAAATAGATCATTTTGTTGGACTTTCAGCCTTGGCTTAAGATTTGCGCTCAGTAGAAGTGATTAAAAATTAACGTAGGCGTATTCATGACTGAAAATGTGATATCCATGATTGAGGATCTTGGCCATCTTCTGGTTCCTGAGAAGGAAGTATAACAAAACTGCATTCCACTTTCCACTTAATACTGCTTCTCATACTATGCCGAGACTAAACGCTTAATCTGCACCACCGAGATGCTAGCAACGTTTTCTATGGGCGTAATTAAGCCTTTACTATCAATTATTTAGCGGTAATCAGTGAGTCCACCTTTGGCGGACTCTTCGCACTGCAGATCTGTCAGAAGGGCTGCCCGGCTGATGTCTTAATATAGATCTCACATTCTCACTTGCATTCCTCTTCAGTAATTGCGGGAGCATTTTATATAATATTCCATGAATAAATAAATAGCACAATCTGAACTATGACTAAATCTTGAGTGCTCGGGTCTCCACAGCATAAAAACAGGGCTTAATAAGTCTTTGATGGCGATGCAATTTTTCTTCAGTAATCAGAGACTTGTTTCATGAAACAATACTGAAACAATGATGAATTTGTTGGTTCATCAATAGGCTCCATACTATTTTGACTAATACAACCATTTTGGACAAGTTGTGGGAAATTGATAACACTAGTGGTTTGGTTGCACCGTACTACACTAGAATACTGGGGTTCCTTATATACCCCCAGTTGTATGGTGGTGATACCACCAGTGGATTGGTTGCACCGTACTGCACTAAAATACTGGGGTTACTAATATACTCCCAGTTGTATGGTGGTGATACCACTAGTGGTTTGGTTGCACCGTACTACACTAGAATACTGGGGTTCCTTATGTACTGCCAGTGGTATGGTTGCAGTGTACTAGATTGGAATACTGGGGTTCCTTATATACTGCCAGTGGTATGGTTGCAGTGTACTAGACTGGAATACTAGGGTTCCTTATAAATTGCGAGTGGTATGGTTGCAGTGTACTAGACTGGAATACTGGGGTTCCTTATATACTGCCAGTGGCATGGTTGCAGTGTACTAGACTGAAATACTGGGGTTTCTTATGTACCGCCAGTGGTATGGTTGCAGTGTACTAGACCGGAATACTGGGTTTCCTTATATACTGTCAGTGGTATGGTTGCAGTGTACTGGACTGGAATACTGTGGTTCTCTATATACCGCCAGTGGTATGGTTGCAGTGTACTAGACCGGAATACTGTGGTTCTCTATATACCGCCAGTGGTATGGTTGCAGTGTACTGGACTGGAATACTGTGGTTCTCTGTATACCGCCAGTGGTATGGTTGCAGTGTACTAGACCGGAATACTGTGGTTCTCTATATACCGCCAGTGGTATGGTTGCAGTGTACTGGACTGGAATACTGTGGTTCTCTATATACCGCCAGTGGTATGGTTGCAGTGTACTGGACTGGAATACTGTGGTTCTCTATATACCGCCAGTGGTATGGTTGCAGTGTACTGGACTGGAATACTGTGGTTCTCTATATACCGCCAGTGGTATGGTTGCAGTGTACTGGACTGGAATACTGTGGTTCTCTATATACCGCCAGTGGTATGGTTGCAGTGTACTGGACTGGAATACTGTGGTTCTCTATATACCGCCAGTGGTATGGTTGCAGTGTACTGGACCGGAATACTGTGCTTCTCTATATACCGCCAGTGGTATGGTTGCAGTGTACTGGACTGGAATACTGTGGTTCTCTATATACCGCCAGTGGTATGGTTGCAGTGTACTGCACTGGAATACTGTGGTTCTCTATATACCGCCAGTGGTATGGTTGCAGTGTACTGGACTGGAATACTGTGGTTCTCTATATACCGCCAGTGGTATGGTTGCAGTGTACTGGACTGGAACACTGTGGTTCTCTATATACCGCCAGTGGTATGGTTGCAGTGTACTGGACTGGAATACTGTGGTTCTCTATATACCGCCAGTGGTATGGTTGCAGTGTACTGGACTGGAATACTGTGGTTCTCTATATACCGCCTTTGGTATGGTTGCAGTGTACTGGACTGGAACACTGTGGTTCTCTATATATCGCCAGTGGTATGGTTGCAGTGTACTGGACCAGAATACTGTGGTTCTCTATATACCCCCAGTGGTATGGTTGCAGTGTACTAGACCGGAATACTGTGGTTCTCTATATACCCCCAGTGGTATGGTTGCAGTGTACTAGACCAGAATACTGTGGTTCTCTATATACCGCCAGTGGTATGGTTGCAGTGTACTGCACTGGAATACTGTGGTTCTCTATATACCGCCAGTGGTATGGTTGCAGTGTACTGCACTGGAATACTGTGGTTCTCTATATACCGCCAGTGGTATGGTTGCAGTGTACTGGACCAGAATACTGTGGTTCTCTATATACCGCCAGTGGTATGGTTGCAGTGTACTAGACCGGAATACTGTGGTTCTCTATATACCGCCAGTGGTATGGTTGCAGTGTACTGGACTGGAATACTGTGGTTCTCTATATACCGCCAGTGGTATGGTTGCAGTGTACTGGACCAGAATACTGTGGTTCTCTATATACCGCCAGTGGTATGGTTGCAGTGTACTAGACCGGAATACTGGGTTTCCTTATGTACTGTCAGTGGTATGGTTGCAGTGTACTGGACCGGAATACTGTGCTTCTCTATATACCGCCAGTGGTATGGTTGCAGTGTACTGGACTGGAATACTGTGGTTCTCTATATACCGCCAGTGGTATGGTTGCAGTGTACTGCACTGGAATACTGTGGTTCTCTATATACCGCCAGTGGTATGGTTGCAGTGTACTGGACTGGAATACTGTGGTTCTCTATATACCGCCAGTGGTATGGTTGCAGTGTACTGGACTGGAACACTGTGGTTCTCTATATACCGCCAGTGGTATGGTTGCAGTGTACTGGACTGGAATACTGTGGTTCTCTATATACCGCCAGTGGTATGGTTGCAGTGTACTGGACTGGAATACTGTGGTTCTCTATATACCGCCAGTGGTATGGTTGCAGTGTACTGGACTGGAACACTGTGGTTCTCTATATATCGCCAGTGGTATGGTTGCAGTGTACTGGACCAGAATACTGTGGTTCTCTATATACCGCCAGTGGTATGGTTGCAGTGTACTGGACCAGAATGTTGTGGTTCTCTATATACCCCCAGTGGTATGGTTGCAGTGTACTAGACCAGAATACTGTGGTTCTCTATATACCGCCAGTGGTATGGTTGCAGTGTACTAGACCGGAATACTGTGGTTCTCTATATACCCCCAGTGGTATGGTTGCAGTGTACTAGACCAGAATACTGTGGTTCTCTATATACCGCCAGTGGTATGGTTGCAGTGTACTGCACTGGAATACTGTGGTTCTCTATATACCGCCAGTGGTATGGTTGCAGTGTACTGGACCAGAATACTGTGGTTCTCTATATACCGCCAGTGGTATGGTTGCAGTGTACTAGACCGGAATACTGTGGTTCTCTATATACCGCCAGTGGTATGGTTGCAGTGTACTGGACTGGAATACTGTGGTTCTCTATATACCACCAGTGGTATGGTTGCAGTGTACTGGACCAGAATACTGTGGTTCTCTATATACCGCCAGTGGTATGGTTGCAGTGTACTAGACCGGAATACTGGGTTTCCTTATGTACTGTCAGTGGTATGGTTGCAGTGTACTGGACTGGAATACTGTGGTTCTCTATATACCGCCAGTGGTATGATTGTACCATACTATACTGGGATTCTGTTTTTCTTTATATGCCATTATCATCAGTGGTATGGTTGCACTGTACTAGACTGGAATACTGGGTTACTTTAAATTTAATTTTCTAGGTACCACAGGGTAGCCTTATGGGGTAAGTGAAATAGAGGAGAAATAAAGAGGGCACATTATGGTGAGTGGAAAGTAGAGAGAAGCATAACAGAAAGGCAAACTATGAAGGGGCACTATATGGCAGCACTGCAAGGGGTTACACTATGATGAGGCAGTATTATATCAGAGCAAAGAAAAAAAATGACTGGGTCTCAGACCTGGATTTTAGTGCAAATTACCAATGAGTTATTTCACCATAGCAAAAGATAGGCCAAATCGCCATGTTATCTTTTGCTATGGTGAAATATTCAGTGGGATGCGAAAGTTTGGGCATCCTTGTTAATCATCATGATTTTCCTGTATAAATCGTTGGTTGTTACGATAAAAAATGTCAGTTAAATATATTATATGGTTTCGTATAGGAGACACACACAGTGATATTTGAGAAGTGAAATAAAGTTTATTTACAGAAAGTGTGCAATAATTGTTTAACCTTTTCGGGACCATGTTAATGAGATCCTACGCCGCACTTGTGGCTGTTCTAGCCTGATGCGGCGTAGGATCTACGCCGGCCCGCAATTTCCGCTCCCGACGCGATCGTGCGCACCCGGAGGGGGAGATTAAGCTGTCATATGACAGCCGACATCTCCCCCGAGTGATCAGCAGCCATCGCGTATGGCTGCTGATCACGTGATCACTACGATCGCCGTCGGATCGTAGTGATCAGTTTGACAGCTGCGGCGGCAGGGGGGGGGAAGAAGAGGATCCACTCACCTCCCTGCCGTTCCAGCGACGATCGGCACCCCCCTCCGCTCTGGCCGGCATCTCCGCTCCGTCTGACATCAGCGCCGGGTCCCGGCTTGATGACGTCATCAAGCCGCGACCCGGAACTGATCTTCAGACAGAACGGAGATGCCTGCCGGAGAAGAGGGTCCCGTGCGGCTCATCGCTGGAGCCTGGAAGGTAAGTGAAGGCTGCGGGCAGAAGGGGGAGGCACAGGCCACCATGGGGGACACCACTCTAGCCAGCCACACACGGGATCCGGCCGCCTGACCCCCCCAAACGCGCGCACCCCCTTCCCGCGCAAAATGCCTGGTCCTTAAGGGGGGGTAGGTGGCCGGTCCCGAAAAGGTTAAACAAAATGAGGCAGGTGCATAAATTTAGGCACCACAAAAAAGAAATGAAATCAATATTTAGTAGATCCTCCTTTTGCAGAAATTACATCCTCTGAACACTTCCTGTAGGTTCCAATGAGAGTCTGTATTCTGGTTGAAGGTATTTTGGACCATTCATCTTTACAAAACATCTCTAGTTCATTCAGGTTTGATGGCTTTCGAGCATGGACTGCTCTCTTTAACTCACTGGATCTTTAAACAAGACAACGACCCTAAACACTGCTCAAAATCCACTAAGGTATTCATGCAGAGGAACAAGTACAATATTCTGTACTGGCCATCTCAGTCCCCAGACCTGAATATCATTGAAAATCTGTGGAGTGAGGTAAAGAGAGCGGTCCATGCTCGGAAGCCATCAAACCTGAATGAACTAGAGATGTTTTGTAAAGATGAATGGTCCAAAATACCTTCAACCAGAATCCAGACTCTCATTGGAACCTACAGGAAGCGTTAAAGGCTGCAATTTCTGCAAAAGGAGGATCTACTAAATATTGATTTCATTTCTTTTTTGTGGTGCCTAAATTTATGCACCTGCCTCATTTTGTTTAAACAATTATTGCACACTTTCTGACTGTAAATCCAATAAACTTTATTTCACTTCTTAAATATCACTGTGTGTGTCTCCTATAAGAAACTATATGATATATTTAACTGACATTTTTAATCGTAACAACCAACGATTTATACAGGAAAATCATGACAATTAACATTGTTGCCCAAACGTTCGCATCCCACTGTACATTTTTGCTAATTTGTACTAAGATCCAGGTCTGAGACCCAGTCACCTTTCTTCTTTGCTGTGTATACCTGCACCTCAGGTAGATCCGGGTGTGGAGTGGTCGACTCCCTGCTGCTAAAGCTTTGCAGTGTGAGCAGCTGGACCTTTTTCTTTCTTGCAGTATTATATGAGAGCCAGGGCTGGATTTACAATAAGGCACTGTAGGCACGTGCCTGCAGGTGCCTGATGATGGAAAGTCATCTCACTCCCCTCCCCAAACTCCTCCTTCCCTCCTTCCCTATGCAGAGTCCTGATGAGAATTGTAAATGAGAGGTTACTCACCCTGCTCTCGGCATTCCACTGACGAGATCTCCCTTCAGTCAGGGGCACCTCTAGCTACTTAATACCGAGGTTCCACCAGCTACCTAATACTTGGAGGCATCTCTAGCTACTTAATATTGAGGGTACCTCCGGCTACCTACGGCATGGGAAGTAAGGGAGAAGTGACAGCTTGGCCAGCCAGCACACTTGTGGTGTGATTCGGTGGGGATTTGTAGGCTCCTGGAGGGCAAATTCTAAGGTGCCAGGACATCTGTGCCTATGGGCTCCTGTGAGGTAAATCCGGGCCTGATGTGAGCACAGCAGGAGATGGACTGTGGCGTGAGGGCATCATGAGAAGCACAACAGGAGGGGAGTTGGGGACTACATTGAGTGGACACTGTGAGGGGTCCTCCACAGGCAGGCAGTATGGCAAGGGGCACTATGAGGGGAGCTGCACAGGTAGGTACTATGGTGGGGAAGGGACTCTATGATAAAGAGGCACATAACTCATAATGTACTGGCTCACACCAGGAATGACATAAATATCATGCATACATATTTAATCGAGCATGATTGCAGGCTACAGTGAGGTGTGATAGGTAACAATAATGCTCTCCACGCACAGCTTAGAGCGGCCTTACTAAGCTTTATGTGTCAGGTCCTATGTAACTAAGTCAGCGATGGCGCCTTTTATATTTCCCACACTAATTACTAATACTTACACTAATTACTAATACTGTTCAGGAACTGCAGCCAAACCTTAAGTAAAGCTCTATGCCACATTGCTTTATCTGATTAAAAATAAATCTGTCGCTTAGCCATTGAAAGAGGATATGTACAGCCAGACGCCGGGATCACTGATGTCAGTACGACGCTTCTTCACAGAACCTTTTGAAGAGAAAATATCTGCTCACAAGAGAAAATCAAAACACTCTTGCAACCTCTAATTTGAAAGAAAGCCTTGAAACAACATTGCTGCTTTTTTTAACAGGCGGCTATGATACCTCTTAAAATAGAATACCAGATGAAAGAAACCAATGCCATCTCCTGTACAATTTTGATGTTTCACAACATTATATTTAGTTGTGCATCTCTCAAACCTTTTAAACACAGTTTGATCTGTTGATCGCTTGAGATGCTGAAGCTATTTTTGAACAGTTTCAAGTAGAAATTTTAATATGGAGAATATGGAGAACTGAAGACGTACAGGTCTGAGGAAGAATGGGGTCCACAGGAGCTAAACTTGTCACTCATTCACTGATCTCATCTTATTTGGCGGCTTACTACAAATATTAATAATCATCGTTCTATGGGATATTTCTTTGAGGCTGTATTTACAGTGGGGCGTTGCGGAGCTGCGTTATAAACTGTTATAACGCAGCTTACCGCACGGCAATGTTAATCCTATGCGTCGTTCACAGTGCGACTTTAGCGTCGCATTGTAACGTGTAGCGTTACCTCTAAATGCACACGTTACCAGGTATAGGAAAGCAGACTTTTCATTGCCTGTACGCTTTACTGTACCTACTGTATGCGATGGTAACACAGCGTTAATGTGCGTTACCACTTTTTTTTTGTGTTGCTTTATAATGCTTCGTTGTGACTTTAAAATCGCACTACAATGCAACCTTCCACTGTGAATGCAGCCTAAAGCAAATCTAGATTTTTTTTCTTTTTCATTCTGTCTGGGTAGCGGAGTTGATTGAGCAGCTGAATAGAAAGTGGTAACTGGGTGTGTCTGTAGATAAACAGCCCAGAGTATGTGCAAGGAGAGCTTGTGGCATGATTTTCACCAATCGGTGTACGATTGTCCTGGATGAAGTATGTAAATATAAAGATAAGTCTTAACTGCATTAAATGGCAAAATGACTTGTGCAGCACCCCAATATATGCTATATGATAATGAGAAAGCCCTACTTCATACTTTTAAACACCTTTAAAGAGAGTCTGAGTTGGGACTCAAAAAAAAAAAAGTAGGTTACCTGATCCTCAGGTAGCCGCAAAAACGGCTGCTCCCCGCCGCTCCTGTGGACCACAATGGCCCACTTTTACTTGCATGATCCCTGGGTCACAGCGCTGCGCTGAGAGACTGTGTTATCTCTCATAGTGTGCAGGGAGGCGGGGGAGCGGCAGGAGGCGGGGCCAGGGAGAGAGAGCTGCCCAATGGCAGCTCAGGAAACCCTGCAGGAATGCCCCTGTCGGGCGTTTTAAACAGGGAATTCCTTCCCCTCTGCTTACCTCCGAATTAGCGGCAAATCTTGTTGCTAAACTTGGGGGGGGGCTATAGCGCGGCGGTGGGGTGGCAGAGATTGGCAGTTGGGGGACACAGAGCCATGTCATTAGGCAGAGAACATGGCTCTGTAACCCATCTGCCCCCCAAAGATCCACCTTGGGTTCTCTTTAAATAAAACATGTTTTGCATTGCACAAATATATTTTTTTGTCATAATTGTATTTAAAGCGGAATATAACCCTGCAGTTCAACTTTGCTCTAAAACATTATTTACAGCATATTATATGCAACCAGCATTTTTTTTTACTAGACCAGCATTGGAAGAATTACACACAGAGCTTTAAAGTTCCGTGGAGAGAAATGCAGACGCATCCGAAGTTTAGATAGATACATTTAAGTAAACACAATGTGGAATGTGACTCACTCTCTCTGTGTACTGGAGCTCCTGCACAGTCAGAGAGTGAGTCACATTCCACACTTGTTACATTGTGTTTACTTAAATGTATCTATCTAAACTTCGGATGCGTCTGCATTTCTCTGTAGCTCCTTGCCAGCAGAATGGATATTCATTCAGCAACACAAAACAAATCACCTGACCTCACACTTCTCCTACCACTGGTGGCATAGATTAACTCTTTGTGACCCGAAACCCGGCTCCAGTATTTCCCTGCTCAGTGTATAAAAAAAGCAATAGTTCCTTACGCACATGCTTTTTATGACGGTGCCCTGCCTGCAATAAGAAACCATTTCTTGCAGCTCTTTTACCTTTTATAAAATGGCGAGGGTGCTTTCTTAATACACTAAGCAGGAGCAGTGATAAGAGACTTGCTCAGCTGTAATATTGTTAATCTGTCCCCAAACAGTTAATAATTTTTAGAGCCTTTCCGCCCACATCCCGGATTTCACCTGCTCAGATGAGGAGAGGAAACTCTACATCCTATTGGGGAAACAAGAAGCAAAGGTGCAAATATCTGCCCGATATGTCACTGCCTGGCCTGCCACCAACTGAGAGGAACATGATAATACCCCATGGACTGTATACCCATTATACTGTCCCAGGCATCCCCTATATCCTCCCCACCCTTATAGACTGTATACCTCCTATAATGTACCCTCTCCACCCCTGTAATCCCACAACCACCCCCTCCCATGCTAACACTAATGTTTTGCTTTGGCAACCCTAAATGTATTTGGTCCTGCTTATAAAGCTTTTTTGGATTTGGACTTGGATTTGGGAGGAAGTGGGCAGGGTCAGGTGATCAGCTTTAACCACTTAGGTCTTTCTGGACGTATATATTCATCCAGATAGCCTGCCCTGTGGCAGCTGAGCCAGGCGTGCTCCCGCGCACGCTCCTGCCCCCTTCCATTAGTCCTGGGATTAATGAATGGGAACACAGTTTCACATCATCCCTTCAGTTTCTGTAAGCCAGAGCTATTGCTTACAGGATTTGTGGACAAATAGTAAAACTGCATCTACATACATTTAAAAAAAAATACACAATCAATTACATTTAAAATTATCTGTTTACCTCCTCACTCCAAACATTTTTAAATTATAAACTTGTAAATTACAAGCTTGTAAAAATTGAAAAAATGCACCAAATATTGACGCCATACATTTTTATAGGGACATAATTGAAATGGTGTAATAACCGGGACAAAAGGGCAAATACAATACATGAGTTTTAATTGTGGTAACGTATAATTTTAAAGCCATAATGGTTGAAAACTAAGAAATAATGAATTTTTCCTTTTTTTTCTTAATATTCCCGTTAAAATGCATTTAGAAAAAAATAATTCTTAGCAAAATGTACCACCCAAAAAAGCCTAATTGGTGGCAGAAAAACAAGATATAGATCAATTCATTGTGATTAGTAGTGATAAAGTTATTGGCGAATGAATGGGAGGTGAAAGGTGCACAGGGGCGTCAACTATGTGAAATTTCACACAAGCTGAGATCACCTCCTCTGTGACATCATCAGTAGCAGCCTGTGTTTCTTTGTTTTTTATGTCCTCCACCAGTCTGCCGGATTCTGTCCCGGCATTATGAAAGGAAGGGAGCGGTTCCTCCAATAAATGTAAAATATTTTATAATTGTCATCATGCAGCTGAAAAAAGGCTGCTATTTATTCTTATAAGTTAGAAAATAGATGTTATTTCTGAAATCTTGTATTTTTCATTTGGGTCCACTTTAATATGAATACAGTTTTTCTATTGTTGCCATGGTCTCATTGGTGTATGAAGTTGCAGCTAGATTGCTGCTGCACTTTCATGCTATGGTTGCCATCTCAATCAGAATATTATTTGTATATTATTTGAGGGCAAGAGACATCTTATAGAATCCTAATCTCTGTGTCCCTCCACAATATGCAGCTTATGTCTCTCCAGGGCCTTCTCAAATAAAGGAGATGTTATGCAACCATCCTGCCTGACGCACGTGCGCACATTTCCACCAGCCAAGGACATGATATGAATATAATTGCCTTACAGAATGAATTATAAGAGGAATATGAGGAAAAATTATTTTCAATGCAGAGTTTATGAATTCATTAATTTGTGACGGCAAGTGAAAATGACAGTAAAATTAGTAGGAATGAGAACTGTGTACTTTTATTTAATAAAACAATAATCTCATCTATGCTCACTTGAAGTGAACATGCAATGTAGAAAGGAAAAAGATGAAAATATTACTCTATTCTGGCTGTGTGTACAGCATATGGCAGCTAACGATTTCTGTAACAACCTTCCGTTTATTTATTATCTGGGATGTGGCATTGCAAGAAATACTGAAATGAACTCCAGGGGGCCACTCTGAGCAGATCACAGGCCTATGGTTCAAGTCGGGATGGGAAGAACTCTCCTGGGCCCCCCCAGCAAGACTCTGTTAGAGCCCTTATCCCCCCCCCCCTCTCCGATGTTCACACCCCTTCCCTTGCTTCCCCTTGGTGCACTTCACAGCCTGGGAGCCCATCTTACAAGGGTCATAAAAACAAGAGTGGCGATTATGATCTTCACACTCGTTACTAGTATAGCCACAAAAACACGTGATCTGGAAGATGGGCCCCTGTATCGGTGGAAACAGTGCCGTCCGACAGGGCGTGCGCAGAGAGCAGCCCACCCGGGTCTCAGCACGCAGGGGAAGGGGGGTGACAACCGCCCCCCCTACAGCCTCAGTGCCCCGGCTAGCAGCCACTGTGCACCGTGCGCTGCCCCCCCATTCCCTTGGCTAACTCTCCTACTTCATGGAGTCCAGCGATGTCATACTTCCTTTCATCGCTAAGCTCTCCCCCTTGCTGGCATCACTTCCTTATAATCACATGATGTAGGAAGCTGCATCAGGCAGTAGGGGAGAGCTGAGCGATTACAGGAAGTCTAACGGTGGATTCCAGGAAGTAGGTAAGAACAACATCTTCCACTGCATGCTATACTCAGCATACTGGGGGCAACTAATCCAGGCTTCCTATACTGCAGGCAAATATTCCAGGCTTCCTATACCATAGTGCCCCTTTCTCTCTCTCCCTCCCTCTCTTCCTTCATAGCGGCAGCTCCAGAGTCCCTCCTTCTGCAGTGGCAAGAAGCAACTATGAGAGGACGCTTACTCACCAGCTCCATGCATTCTGGCGCTGATGTCACTCTTCAGCAGCGCTCCCAGCATCCACTCCATGGTTACAGCGCTCACATGCAGAGAGAGAGAGAGTTAGAAAGAGGCATTTTGGATGTTGGATGGCCAGCGAGCTGCCCGCATCTCACAAAGGGGGCTGCCTACAGTGTATGTATATACAGTGTGTATATATTTAAATTATATATATATATATATATATATATTTGAATTTGGCCATTTTGAATCCAACTTTTGTTTTTTCAATAGGAAGAGGGTCATGTGACACATCAAACTTATTGGGAATTTCACAAGAAAAACAATGGTGTGCTTTAACGTAACTTTATTCTTTCATGAGTTATTTACAAGTTTCTGACCACTTATAAAATGTGTTCAATGTGCTGCCCATTGTGTTGGATTGTCAATGCAACCCTCTTCTCCCACTCTTCACACACTGATAGCAACACCACAGGAGAAATGCTAGCACAGGCTTCCAGTAGCCATAGTTTCAGGTGCTGCACATCTTGTATCCTCACAGCATAGACAATTGCCTTCAGATGACCCCAAAGATAAAAGTCTAAGAGGGTGTCAGATCGGGAGACCTTGGGGGCCATTCAACTGGCCCACGATGACCAATCCACTTTCCAGGAAACTGATCATCTAGGAATGCTCGGACCTGACACCCATATTATGGTGCACCACCACATTGGGAGAAGAGGGTTGCATTGACAATCCAACACTATCGGCAGCACATTGAACACATTTTATAAGTGGTCAGAAACTTGTAAATAACTCATGAAGGAATAAAGTTACGTTAAAACCAAGCACACCATTGTTTTTCTTGTGAAATTCCCAATAAGTCAATAAGTTTGATGTGTCACATGACCCTCTTCATATTGAAAAAACAAAAGTTGGATTCAAAATGGGCGAATTCAAAATGGCCGCCATGGTCACCACCCATCTTGAAAAGTTTCCCCCCTTACATATACTAATGTGCCACAAACAGGAATTTAAAGTGGACCCAAATTAAAAATACAAGATTTCAGAAATAAAATCTATTTTCTAAATTATAATAATAAATAGCAGCCTTTTTTTCAGCTGCATGATGACAAATATAAAATATTTTACATTTATTGGAGGAACCCTTCCCTTCCTTTCAAATTGCCGGGATTTTTCCGGCAAACTGGTGGAGTAGATGATGTCCGGCAATGGAGGAATTGCTAATGGCTGCCCCCAGTATAACCCTAGCTATGAAAAGAGAAGGGTGAAAAGCATGCAATGAAATGATCATAGGTTTGAAGGAGTGTTTATTTATCTATTTATGTGTCAGAGTGGTGCAGCGAAATATTTTTTATTAAAAAAATGTTTGGTTTGGGTCCGCTTTAATATCACCAACCATTCCCATTTTATTAAGGTGTATCCATATAAATGGCCCACCCTGTATATGTGTGTGTGTGTGTGTGTAGCAAACTTGTGTGTGAAGCAAACGTGAGGATGCGCCCCAGGAGAAAATGTTTTTTTCCTCGGGCGCATCCTCACGTTTGCTTCAGGCAGAAAAAAAAAGGCAACTAGCTGGAAAACTAACACCAGCACTGGGAGCTAGTAATATGGGCATCCATGCAAAAAGGCATTGAGAAAAAAGGTCGCGTGGTGTAAACTAGTGTTGGGCGAACAGTGTTCGCCACTGTTCGGGTTCTGCAGAACATCACCCTGTTCGGGTGATGTTCGAGTTCGGCCGAACACCTGATGGTGTTCGGCCAAACCGTTCGGCCACATGGCCAAACTAAGAGCGCATGGCCGAACGTTCCCCGAACGTTCGGCTAGCGCTGTGATTGGCCGAACGGGTCACGTGGTTCGGACCCGAACGCGCTCTGATTGGCCGAACTGTCACGTGGTTCGGGTAAATAAATACCCGAACCACGTCATATCTCCGCCATTTGTCTGTGGGTTTAGCTTTGGGTAGGCAGGCAGGGTAGTTCGCGCTCCAGCCACGCTAGCCAGGGTCCCCCCTGTCATTGTGTCGCTGCTGGGAACAGTAGTACACCGCTCGCTCAGCCACACTATATAGCATTGTGTTTACTGCCACTCTGTGTACCTCGCTCAGCCACATTATATAGCATTCTGTTCACTGTTCTGTGTCTGCTGGGAATAGTGGTACACCGCTCGCTCAGCCACACTATATAGCATTCTGTTTACTGTTCTGTGTCTGCTGGGAATAGTAGTACACCGCTCGCTCAGCCACACTATATAGCATTCTGTTTACTGCCACTCTGTGTACCTCGCTCAGCCACACTATATAGCATTCTGTTTACTGCCACTCTGTGTCTGCTGGAAATAGTAGTACACTGCTCGCTCAGCCACACTATATAGCATTCTGTTTACTGCCACTCTGTGTACCTCGCTCAGCCACACTATATAGCATTCTGTTTACTGCCACTCTGTGTCTTCTGGGAATAGTAGTACATTGCTCGCTCAGCCACACTATATAGCATTGTGTTTACTGCCACTCTGTGTACCTCGCTCAGCCACACTATATAGCATTCTGTTTACTGCCACTCTGTGTCTGCTGGGAATAGTAGTACACCGCTCGCTCAGCCACACTATATAGCATTGTGTTTACTGCCACTCTGTGTACCTCGCTCAGCCACACTATATAGCATTGTGTTTACTGCCACTCTGTGTACCTCGCTCAGCCACACTATATAGCATTCTGTTTACTGCCACTCTGTGTCTGCTAGGAATAGTAGTACACCGCTCGCTCAGCCACACTATATAGCCTTGTGTTTACTGCCACTCTGTGTACCTCGCTCAGCCACACTATATAGCATTCTGTTTACTGCCACTCTGTGTACCTCGCTCAGCCACACTATATAGCATTGTGTTTACTGCCACTCTGTGTCTGCTGGGAATAGTAGTACACCGCTCGCTCAGCCACACTATATAGCATTCTGTTTACTGCCACTCTGTGTACCTCGCTCAGCCACACTATATAGCATTGTGTTTACTGCCACTCTGTGTACCTTGCTCGGCCACACTATATAGCATTGTGTTTACTGCCACTCTGTGTCTGCTGGGAACAGTAGTACACCGCTCACCCGCCACTGTATAGCATTGTGCTCTGTGTCGCTGCTGGGAATAGTGGTACACCGCTCACCCGCCACTGTATAGCATTGTGCTCTGTGTCGCTGCTGGGAATAGTGGTACACCGCTCACCCACCACTGTATAGCATTTCTGTACTGCCACTGTACTGCTGCCAGTCAGCGTGTACTTTAAGGATAAGTGAAATGAGGAAGAAATCCGGTGAAAGAGGGAGGGGCAAGGGAAGAGGTGTTTCCCCTGACGGTTCACGTACAGGCCACAGGGGAGCACCCAAGAAAACCCACTCAATACCGCCCATGTTGTCCAGGACAACAACCCTCACAAATCCAAAAGAACAGGACCAGATAATTACTTGGATGACCTCTCAAGCGTCCAGCAGTGGGTTAAGCAGCACCAGCACATCACGCACGAGGTCCGAGTCCTCAGCCAGTTACAAGGAGCCAGTGGGCACAAAGCTGACACAACCGCAGCGACACCACGCACACAACTGCCAGATAACCAGTCCGATGAATTACCTCAGGACACAATGGGGTATTCGCAGGAGCTATTCTCAGCCCAACAAACTTCCACCTTTCAAAGGTCAATGGAGGAACAGCCAGAAATGTTGTGCCCGGATTCACAACCATTAACTGTGGGAAATGCACCGCGCACTGAAATACAAGGCGAGTCCGAGGAGGACTCGGAAACCCAAATCCCAGAGCAAGTTGGGCAGGAGGGGTTGCAATTGCAGGAGGTCGGCCGACAAGATCTGGAAGACGACGTTGGAGTGAGCTGCGCAGAGGTTGTTCTGGGGAGCTCTACTCCACGGCGGCGGCCCCCCACAATGACATATGACGAGTTTCAGGAGATGGAAGAGGAGGGTATGGACAATGTGGACATAGACCCAGATTTTGTTTGTGAACGAGAACATCGCCGTCGTAGCAGCAGCACAGATGAGTCTGTTGAAGAACCCACTGCTGCACGAGTTCGCCTTGTGCCACAAGGTAGGCGGCGCGCAATTTCAGGCCTCCTCTAGCCAGTTGTACGCCGACAGACTGACTTCCGCAAACCCAGGACGACCAGGAGGGCAGCAAACAACACAAGCCGCAGCTAGTGCCCAAAAGGGAATGGTATCGGCAGTGTCCTTGGAGTAGGAAAATTTTATGACACCCATGCAGCAGCAGCCCACAGAACAGCAAGCGTGCAGATCCACCTCCAACACCGATCGCCTGGAGAAGATGGTCAAGGACTACATGTCAGATGGCGTAGCTGTGTTGAACAATCCATCTGCACCCTTCAACTATTGGGTATCGAAGCTAGACACCTGGCACGAACTGGCAATGTACGCAATAGAGGTGCTGGCTTGCCCGGCAGCCAGCGTTATGTTGGAACGCTGTTTCAGTGCTGCCGGAGGCATCATCACAGATCGGCATATCCGCCTCTCCACAGAAAATGCAGACCGTCTGACTCAAATTAAAATGAATCCATCCTGGATTGGAAACGACTACGCAACACTCCTGGACCCCAACCAAGTAACATGAACAATGACCATCTGTGATGGATTAGCGTTTCCGGTCCCTGTTTATTGAACCTCTTATCTGTATTACATTTATGACTGCATGGCGGCAAAAAGCATTGCTATATCCGCACGCTATTTGTCCTCATGCAAGGCCTGGGATGCTGTGTCTCAAAAAGCATGGCCTTCTCCTCCTGCGCCTCCTCCTGTTCCATCACGTGTGCTGCTGCTGCTGGGTTAGCGTTTCCGGTCCCTGTTTATTGAACCTCTCATCTTTATTACATTTATGACTGCACGGCGGAAAAAAGCATTGCTATATCCGCACGCTATTTGTCCTCATGCAAGGCCTGGGATGTTGTGCCTCAAAAAGCGTGGCCTTCTCCTACTGCGCCTCCTCCTGTTCCATCACGTGTGCTGCTGCTGCTGCTGCTGGGTTAGCGTTTCCGGTCCCTGTTTATTGAACCTCTCATCTTTATTACATTTATGACTGCATGGCGGCAAAAAGCATTGCTATATCCGCACGCAGGGGCGGCGCCAGGGGGGTGCAAGGGGGTGCTCGAGCACCCCCTAGAATTGTCCAAGCACCCCCAAAGCACCCCCTGGAGTGAACTGACTTCAGGCGTCTAAAAGACGCCAAGTCAGTTCACACAGCGGCAGCACGGAGCAGCAGGCAGGGCTACGGTAAGATGGCCGCCCGGAGCCCTGTTCTGCAGACTTCGAGTCTGCAGTGCATGGCTTCGGGCGGCCATTTTCCCGTAGCCCTGCTCTCTGCATGCAGGCAGGAAGTCTCGTCGTGACGTCGGGAAGGAAGAGGATCGTGGGCGCGCGGGCGCTGCGCGCCACAATGAGGTCGGGACTCGGGACAGGAGGTCGGGAAAGAAGGTCTTCTGGCTGTAGGTGAGTAAATGGGTTTTTCTTTTCTTTTTCAGGTGATGCTGATTGTGCATATTGGGGTCATATCTGCTACGGATTGTGCATATTGGGGTCATATCTGCTACGGATTGTGCATATTGGGGTCATATCTGCTACAGATTGTGCATATTGGGGTCATATCTGCTACGGATTGTGCATATTGGGGTCATATCTGCTACGGATTGTGCATATTGGGGTCATTTCTGCTACCGATTGTGCATATTGGGGTCATTTCTGCTACCGATTGTGCATATTGGGGTCATTTCTGCTACCGATTGTGCATATTGGGGTCATTTCTGCTACCGATTGTGCATATTGGGGTCATATCTGCTACCGATTGTGCATATTGGGGTCATATCTGCTACCGATTGTGCATATTGGGGTCATATCTGCTACCGATTGTGCATATTGGGGTCATATCTGCTACCGATTGTGCATATTGGGGTCATATCTGCTACCGATTGTGCATATTGGGGCCATATCTGCTACCGATTGTGCATATTGGGGCCATATCTGATAACGATTGTGCATATTGGGGCCATATATGATAACGATTGTGCATATTGGGGCCATATCTGATAACGATTGTGCATATTGGGGCCATATCTGATAACGATTGTGCATATTGGGGCCATATCTGATAACGATTGTGCATATTGGGGCCATATCTGATAACGATTGTGCATATTGGGGCCATATCTGATAACGATTGTGCATATTGGGGCCATATCTGCCACCGATTGTGCATATTGGGGCCATATCTGCCACCGATTGTGCATATTGGGACCATATCTGCCACCGATTGTGCATATTGGGACCATATCTGCCACCGATTGTGCATATTGGGACCATATCTGCCACCGATTGTGCATATTGGGACCATATCTGCCACCGATTGTGCATATTGGGACCATATCTGCCACCGATTGTGCATATTGGGACCATATCTGCCACCGATTGTGCATATTGGGACCATATCTGCCACCGATTGTGCATATTGGGACCATATCTGCCACCAATTGTGCATATTGGGACCATATCTGCCACCGATTGTGCATATTGGGACCATATCTGCCACCGATTGTGCATATTGGGACCATATCTGCCACCGATTGTGCATATTGGGACCATATCTGCTACCGATTGTGCATATTGGGACCATATCTGCTACCGATTGTGCATATTGGGACCATATCTGCTACCGATTGTGCATATTGGGACCATATCTGCTACCGATTGTGCATATTGGGACCATATCTGCTACCGATTGTGCATATTGGGGCCATATCTGCTACCGATTGTGCATATTGGGACCATATCTGCTACCGATTGTGCATATTGGGACCATATCTGCTACCGATTGTGCATATTGGGGCCATATCTGCTACCGATTGTGCATATTGGGGCCATATCTGCTACCGATTGTGCATATTGGGGCCATATCTGCTACCGATTGTGCATATTGGGGCCATATCTGCTACCGATTGTGCATATTGGGGCCATATCTGCTACCGATTGTGCATATTGGGGCCATATCTGCTACCGATTGTGCATATTGGGGCCATATCTGCTACCGATTGTGCATATTGGGGCCATATCTGATAACGATTGTGCATATTGGGGTCATTGGACGTGTTTTTTGTTAAAATCTGCTCACATTACGTGTATTTTCTTGAGAAAACCTGCACAATTATGTGAATTTTCTGGGAAAAGGGTCACCAAAACTTGGGCCCTCTGTCTTTGCGTTGCACTTTTAAAGGGAACCCGAGGTGAGAATAATATTGAGGCTGCCATATTTATCTCCCTTTAAGCAATACCAGTTGCCTGGCTGCCGTGCTGGTCCTCTGCCTCTTATTCTTTCAACCATAGACCCTGAACAAGCATGCAGCAGGTCAGGGGTTTCTGACAATATTGTTAGAACTGACAAGATTAGCTGCATGGCTTGTTTCAGGTGTAATTCAGTTCACTACTACAGCCAAATAGATCAGCAGGGCTGCCAGGCAACTAGTATTGTTTAAAAGGAAATAAATATGGCAGCCACCATATCACTCTCACCCTGGGTTCACTTTAAATTACAGTTAGCCCCGCCCTCATCCGGTCATGACCACGCCCATTTTTTCGCCACGGCGCGCTTCGCGCGCCGCAGGTTGTAGCCACACCCATTTTTTGCCGCGGCGCGCTAGGTCGTCAGCTCCCCCGGAAATTGGTCCAGCACCTGCATAGCACCCCCTAAAAAAATTTCCTGGAGCCGCCACTGTCCGCACGCTATTTGTCCTCATGCAAGGCCTGGGATGCTGTGTCTCAAAAACCGTGGCCTTCTCCTCCTGCGCCTCCTCCTATTCCATCACGTGTGCTGCTGCTGGTGCTGGGTTAGCGTTACCGGTCCCTTTTCCTGGAACCTCTTCTCTGTATTACATTTATGACTGCATGGCGACAAAAAGCATGTTACCTGTGCAAAGAAACATGACATTTTCCACATTTAAAAGACAGTTTTTCCTTTGAAACTTTACAATCAATTTTCTCAAAAACTATAAGCTCTTTTTCAAATATTTTTTTTCCTCTTGTACCCACTCCCAAGGTGCACATACCCTGCTAATTTGGGGTATGTAGCATGTAAGGAAGCTTTACAAAGCACGAAAGTTCGGGTCCCCATTGACTTCCATTATGTTCGGAGTTCGGCGCGAACACCCGAACATCGCGGCGATGTTCGGCGAACGTTCGCGAACCCGAACATCTAGGTGTTCGCCCAACACTAGTGTAAACGATAAGTGGTAATAGCGTTTATAAAAATATTTTATTTTGTTTACAATAATGTTTAACAAATTAAAAAATATTTAATAATGTGGATGAAATCGAAATTGTAAAAAACAATAATCTTCCCAGTTTTAAAAGTGAAACTTATAATTACCTTTATTAAAAAATGATAGTATATGTATAATCGTTATAGTTGTATAATATTGTGTATAACCTTCATTTATCGTTTCTTCATGTAATAAAACCTGAAAAAATTGTTTATAACGATGAAAAAAATATATGAGTACGTTCGTATAACTGTTGTAAAACATTAGTAAATATTACTAACATTTTACTACAACTAAACCTAACCCTACTCTCACACAGAACCCTCCCTCTACCTAGACCCCCTGGTGGTGCCTAACCCTAAGACCCTCCTGGTGGTGCCTAACCCTAAGACCCCCTTGGTGGTGCCTAATCCTAAAACCCCCCTGGTGGTGCCTAATCCTAAAACCCCCCTGGTGGTGCCTAACCCTAAGACCCCCCTGGTGGTGCCTAATCCTAAAACCCCCCTGGTGGTGCCTAATCCTAAAACCCCCCTGGTGGTGCCTAATCCTAAAACCCCCCTGATGGTGCCTAACCCTAAAACCCCCCTTAGTGATCGCTTTATTGTGTGGATAATAATGTTTTACAAATAGTGACTGTAAAAAATATATTACAATTCACTTACTGATCGCTTTATTATGTGAATATTAATATTTTACAAACAGTAAGGGATAACATTTTAACCTCCCTGGCGGTTAATTTTTTTTTTTCAAATCAGCAAAAATCTTTTTTTTAATTTTTTTTTTGTTTCTGTTAAAGCTACCAGAGTGGTAGCTACATGAAACACCACTAGAGGGCGCATGTGTCCCTCTAGTGCAGGGGTCTCAAACTCAATTCACCTGGGGGGCCGCAGGAGGCAAAGTCAGGATGAGGCTGGGAAGCATAAGTAATTTCACAATCGCGGCGCATCGCCGCCTCTGCCAGCCCCGCTCACTCTTCCTTCACAGAGAGGGGCCGGAAGTGGTGGCGATTGACGTCAGGAGGGGCAGAGCTGAAGCTAAAAGCTCTGCCCCTTCCAGGAAATGCCGGCGGATTGCCCCCCCAAGCGATTTGGGGGCTCTGCAGCCCTCGTTTAGCGGCGGGGATGCGGCGTATTACTTGGGAGCACTGAAGCAAACTATAAGGAAGCTTTTGCCGGCGAGGGCCACAAAATATTGTATCGAGGGCCGCAAATGGCCCACGGGCCGTGAGTTTGAGACCCCTGCTCTAGTGCGATCGTCGCCGGCACTAATAGCAAACAGGGGAGCGCGTATATAACGCGTTCCCCTGTTTGGCTTCTCCTGTCGCCATGGCGACGATCGGAATGACGTCATGGACGTCAGCCGTCGTCCTGACGTCAGGCGCACCCGATCCAGCCCATAGCGCTGCCCGGAACTCATTGGTCCGGGCAGCGCAGGGCTCTGGCGGAGGGGGGCCCTCTTTCGCCGATGCGTGCGGGCGATCGCTGCAGATCAAGCTGTGCGCGCGGCTAGCAAAGTGCTGGCTGCGCGCACAGCACTTTGAATGGGCAAAATCGCCCCACCAGGGCCGGAGAAATAATATTTCATAATATGAAACCAAAGTTCAGAGGTTAACAAAGATATATATCAACTGATATAATAAGGGAAACACGACTGAGCTGCTAGCTTAACAGATATCAAAAGCAGATATCAAAAGCAAAATTTCAATACAGCTGTGATGGGGAAAAAACTGCATTACTAAGGGCTTAATTCACCAAACGGTGCTAACTGTTAGCACGGCTTTTCGCTCTAAAACGCACGTTTTTGCATGAAAAAAACGGTTATTGCGTGCAAAAATTAGCATTCGCGTGTCAATGAGAGTTTTCTGCACGTTAACGGTCGCATTCCACGCTAACGCAAATTTTTCACGCGAAAACGTAATGTTAACGTGCGAAAAAACGCAAATTTTTCCACGCGATAACCGTTATCATGCGGAATTTTGTGCGAAGCACTTTTCACAGCGTGCTAACAGCACTGTTTTGTGCATCAAGCCCTAAATATTCAGCTGCAGCAGCTAGATGTGTAAATTAAATCATCCACATAATTCCCCTAATAGTATGCGACCCCACACCAGACCCCAGATTAAAGATTTAAGTTGATCTGAACTGTACAGTTTATAATCAGATCTAAAGGTGGTCAGGCGACTTCACCGAGCTTTTAGCATATTCAATTACTCTGATTAAATATGCCATTAATCTGCTGACCTCTGCAAGCTCGATCAATACAACTGTGATCAATCTCAGGCCTCATCATCGAAAGTGAGATTGTAAATTGTGCAGCAGGGGATTGATGTCTGGAGAATTTTGTATAGTGTCTGGCAATACAACGTCGCAGGCAACACAAGTGCGTTCAAAGTCTGATAGAGTGACATGAATTGTTAAAATGATTGTTTTCCTGCAGTCAGATGAATTGTGTGCTACATCAGGCTGCTAAAAAACAGTGTATGGCCATCTGAAAGCAAACCTGAACTGCAAAGGAAAAGTCAAAATAAACATACGTACATCATACTTACCTTCTGTGTAGTCTACTCATCAATCTAGTTCTCCTCTCCTGCGTCCTGTTTGTCCACTGTGATCAATGGAATTCTCCATCCTCCTTTTTAAAAATGGCACTGACCCCATAACAGCTTCTGATATATTTCCATTCTGACAAAAACTTGTCAGAACTGGAAGGAATCTTTGTTAGAAGAAAACGGTGAGCTTCTGAGAGGAACTGATGGTGAGGTAAGTATGTAATATTCATTTGCAGGTACAGCATGTGTTTATTTTAAATTATTTTACTTAGTTCAGGTTCACTTTAAAGGAGAGACTGCATTAGCATAGATTTATTGATTCTACTCCCCCCGTTTTCCTCTAACCATCACCCTTTTCTGCTAATTTATAAAATCTGCACATCCTTTCCTCACTGCAAGTCCAGCTCAGTACTCACAGTCACTGGACTGCATCTCCCAGCATGCATTGTGCTGTGCGTACAAAACTGCTGGGAATATACAAACTGTGGTTGGAGTGGCAAGTCTGCGGACATCCCAAACGGACGGGGGGGACCAGAGGAGCAGCACCCTGCTGGTAAGTAATGATGCCTCCCCCAACAGCATATTCAGTTTAGAACCTCCCTAATGGGGAGGTTCATAAAACATTTTGTGATGGTGTTGGGATGGTTTTTAAAGAAAACCAGAGATGTCACATTACAAAGATGCAAAGCCTGGTCCTCCCTTGTCCTCCGTTCGTCTGCCATCAGCCCCGGTAACTGGCCCAGTCTGCTCCAGTCTGGGTCAGCCGGGGTCTTCTGCGCATGCGCAGACCTCCACTGCCTGCACAGAAGACCCCGGCTGACATCACTGAGCTTGGTACCGGGGCTGATTGCCACTAAACGGAGGACGGCGGGAGGACGACGAGGAACTCATCTGTGTTTATGGGGCTGTAAGTAAAAAAAAGTTGTAATGCGACATCTCTGGTAAACTTCAAGGCAACTGAGCACCTGTAACTGAAAATGTATAAAGTCATTATTGGTGCTAAATCACAAAACTTTTCTCAAGAATTATCTTTTCTTGAGCCCTATTCATTTAGAACACAGGTGTCATACACATATGTCATATACATCCTTGCAATTGTATGTGGCCCTCAAGAGCTTCAAATGCACATCACTGTAAACAGTACAACAGTACACTGTCTACCCACCCAGAGCATGACAGTGTCAGTTAGAGCCTGGGGGCAGCAATAAATGACGTGGGACCCCTTCCATGAAGTTAGCATGGGGCTCCCCTTATGGCTGGTCAAACACACACACCTTTCCCACTGGCACCATCTCCCCACATGGCCTCAATGCACTAAGCAGTTTAGACTAGTCTACTGATGGTTTTTAGTCTACTGATGGTTTGGTGATGGTGTAATGTTTTAGACCTGTTTTTAGACCTGGTCTAATGCTGGGCATACACCGTACGTTTCTGCCCGTGTAATCGAGCCGCTCGTCCACTGTGGGTGCCCGGATCGATTCCTGCTCGTCCCCGCGGGCGCTTCGTATCATCTTTTCGTTTTTTACCATTGTCCTGCCCGCGGTATCAAGCGGGGAACCGATCCGCCGGGTGATCGGACACGTCGGAAATTATCAATCGAGCCATCAGCGGCTCGATTACACGGTACAAAATTGTACCGTGTATTCCCAGCATAAAACATTCGGTAATTAAGTCAGTAAAGCAGGGGAAATTATCAAAAGATGCAATTCACAAAGGCAAACAAGGAGTAACCACGCCCACTTTTTATGACCAAGATTAGACTAGCTGATTTCTGTCGGTAAAGTAATTCTGTGAGGTATTGTATCCAGAGGAGAGCTTATCAGAGGAGAAGGATGTCAGTTATAGCTACTCGTTGTTGAATTGCTTCTTTTGATCATTTCCCCTGCTTTACCCACCTAATAACCAAATGTTTTAGACCAGGTCTAAAAACCAGTCTAAAACATTCGGTACTTATTAGTGAATTCCCTTTTGATGCAACTGATTTACACCAAACCATCAGTAGACTAAAAACCATCAGTAGACTAGTCTAAACTACTTAGTGAATTGAGGCCATAGTAATGCAATGGAACACTGAAATGGTTACCTGCTCCTGTGCTGTGTCTTGTATCTTCCATTTTTCCCAGCAGAACGTGCCAGCATGCCCCCAGCTCCCAATCACATGAAATGCATTCAGAGCCAGAAGTATGCAGGAGACCTAATGTAGCACTGAAGCAGGTAAATATAAAACTGCTCCACTGAGCTACTCTGCAGAAGGGGGAGGAGCAGGCCCCCCATGGTCAATATAGTTATGCCACTTTATTTTAAACTGTTTAATAAATGTTAAATCTTAAAGCGGAATATAACCCTGCATTTCAACTTTGCTCTAAAACATTATTTACAGCATATTATATGCAAAAAGCATTTTTTTTTTACTAGACCAGCATTGGAAGGGTTAAACACAGAGGTTTTAAGTTCCGTGCAGACGCTCAGATAGTTACATTCTATTTAGTTATATGTATATATTTAGAAATGTTACACACTCTTTGCCTGTCCTCCAACTCCTTCCCAGTGAGAGAGATGAGTCACAATAAACACTTAGATACATTTGTGTAAACAAAAAGTATTTAACTCAAGTTCGGATGCGTCTGCAAAAATCTCCAGGGACTTTAAAGCCCTGTGTAACCCTTCCAATGCTGGTCTAGTAAAAAAAAAAATGCTGGTTGCATATAATATACTGTAAATAATGTTTTAGAGCAAAGTTGAAATGCAGGGTTATATTCCGCTTTAATAAACAATTTGGCTTGTGACTTTTACTATGTTTTAGATTTTGTCTCCTTACGAGATGGAGTTTGACATTTCTGATTTAGAATGATAACCAGTGTTATAGGTGGTGATTGTTTTCACTCATAATTATGAACTTCAATGTTTCAATCAAAAAAGTGGTGCCTGGCAAATATGAGCTTGCCTGGCCATGCCAGAAAGAATTCCCTTTAAAAGCCTTTTTTCCAGCATGTACGATTGATACATGGAATCGATTGCAACCCGAAATTGGTTGCATCGGAGATCAGGCTCAAATCGGCCATGCTGAAATGCGCAGTACAGCCCGGCGGACGTCCGATGACGTCAGTGCGCCGGCGTGGGACGCAGAAGTGCCGGGCCTTGGAGCGCAGAAGAGCCCGACCTGGCAGCCGGCCTGGCCAGGTCAGGTCAGCCACCGAAGACCACCGGGAGCCTGCAGAGCGGCGGCGAGGGCACCTCCTGCCTGCCACGGGCTGGAGGAAGCCCCAGGTAAGTGGAAATTGATTTTTATTTTTTAACCACCCTCCCTGAACCTTCCCTTTAAGTACAGGCATACAGTATCACCTTATACTGTACATACTGGAGGTAGCAGACAAAGCTAGATCTGTGCCCCCTCCTGACCCCCCCCCCCTTTCCTCTGCAGTATAATAGCTAGCTGTGTCCCCTATTCCACCTCTCCCCCATACACACAGTATAGTAGATTTGTACCTTCCCCCACCCCCCAGTATAATAAAAACACACACCTACCTACCTAGAAGTGTCCCAACCCCCCTACCTCCAGTGTGATAGCTCCTCTACCCCCTCCCAGAATTAATGAGCTGCAAAGTGTGGAGGACAGGCAGGCAGCACTCACCTCCTCCTCCTTGTTGCTCCAGGGGCTGCAGGTCCCTCTCTCTTCTCTGTAGTGTAACTACTCTGCACTTCCTGCTTCTGACATCGGGCACTAGAGCCCAAACGGAGGAGCAGGAAGTGCAGAGTAGTTGCACTACACAGGAGACTGATGGACCTGCATCGCCTGGAACAAGGTGGAGGTGAGTGAGTGCCTGCCTGCTGGTGCCTATTACTACTGCTGCTAGTGGGAGAGCTAAAGCTGTCAGCCTGTCAATGTAAACTCCGTCCTCAGGCTGACAGCTGCAGCTCTCCCACTAGCAGCAGTGATAATAGGCTGATAGCCCAAGTCTCACCTAAGGCGCATGTTAGGACCAGGTCCAGCCAGGGGCTTCTCCAGAACTTCAGGCAGCCTCTGCTGGGTCACAACTGCTCCGGTCCTCTTCGTGTTCCCCATCGTCAGGACTCCACTCCTCCTTCCTCCCTGGCCTGAACTAAAAAGTAATTGTTGGGTCTGGCGGCTGACCAGGGAGGAAGTATCGATCCGCCAGCCAAAATAGTCCCCCCTCACCTGCTATACTCGTGGGAAGGAAGGGGACTGGGGAGGATGGGGACTGGAGAGGAGGAGGAGGGTGGCCCCGGCTTCATCATAAATATATATATATATATATATTTTAAAAAATATGTATTTTAAAAAAAGTCCTCTCAGCTGCGGGCACCCTGTGGCGTAGGGACAGAGCGTGCCCCGTAGCATTGCTATGGATGCTATGGCGATTGCTACGCCTGTGCTTGCACTTTTACGCTACGTTGAGGTGTTTTTTTTGGAGGCGACGATCACTGGAGTACAAGTGCCCTGCTATGGTTGCCTGAGGTGGCTGAGGGGTGGCCAATACCCCTATCGCGCTGACGGGCCCGTTTGGCCAGCTGATCCGGTAAGTCCTGTCATATTTATATATATATATGTTTATGAAGTGCCAACTACTGTATATGAACTGATAGAGAGACTGATATACACTGACTGAGCGCTGTACCCATTTTTTACTATCTAATTAGATTTGTTAGATTGATTTCAGTCATTCTGTTATTGGGAGAGGTTTCAAACTTGACACAGTTGGTCACTGGATGACTGGGATTAATATTCAGAAAAGTGGGTGGAGCCTACAACAGCCAATTACAATTCACCTATTGATTTTAAAGGGGAATATTTACATTGCTGTCATTCTTACACTCTTAATGGCAGATGCCTCAAATCTGGTACAGACAGTCACTGGGAGAGTGGGGTTTAAATTCAGAAAAATTCAACCTATTGATGCCAAGGACCCCAAAGCTCATAAACGTGGTCATTGAGTGACTGTTTGTCAAGGTTAGAAACAGCCAAAAACAACTAACTTTTTACATGGGAAAATATAAACTGCAGCCATTCTTACACTGTTAATGGCAGGGTACTCAAACTTGACACAGTTGGTCACTGGGTGACTGGGATTAATATTCAGAGAAGTAGGTGGAGCCTACAACAGCCAATTAAAATTCACCTTTTGATTTTCAAGGGGAATATTGAAATTTCTGCCATTCTTACACTGTAAATGGCAGAGGCCTCAAACCTGCTACAGCCGGTCATTAAATGACTGGGGTTCAAATTCACTGAAGGGGTGGAGCCATAAACAGACAATCAAAATTTTTGCTGGAGAAACTGCTTCTATTCACACAATTTTGATGCCAGGTACCCGAAAGTTCACAATGGTCATAGAGTGACTGTGTGTCAAGGTTACAAAAACTGTGTGGAGTCAAAAACAGATTTCCCTGGGAAAATGTTAACTGCAGCCCTTCTTCATTGTTAATGGCAGGGTTCTCAAACTTTGCAGTTGGTTACTGGGTGACTGGGATTAATATTCAGAAAAGTGGGTAGAGCCTAAGAAAGCCAATCAATATTCACCTGTTGATTTTCAAGGGGAATATTAAAATTGCTGCCATTCTTGCACTGTTAATGGCACAAGCCTCAAACCTGGAGTTGGTCATTGGGTCAAATTCAGAAAAGGGGGTGGAGCCACAAACAGCTAATCAGATTTGTTTTAATGATGCTAAGGACCCGAAAGCTCACAAACTTGGTCATTGAGTGACTGTGTGTCCAGGTTACAAAAAGTGGACAGAGCCAAAAACAAATTTCACTGGGAAAATATAAACTGCAGGCCTTCTTACACTGTTAATGGCAGGGTTCCCAAACTTTGCCCAGATAGTGACAAGAGGACAAAGGTGCGCTCCTATGGTGCATTAACTCTTTATTCACTATTAACACGCATTAAACAATTGCACTTACAATTAATGTGCAAGTATTGCACATGTAGAGGGCCACCAGCGAGTCGCTCTTACTTCCTGAGCCTGGCCAGGTCTTACAGGATCCGTGCATGATGTAAGGCAGGTGGACTGGGGACAACCGCCGGCTCCTACTCCTCTCGGCAAGCCGTCTATCATCACAACACGTTTCGGCACTTAGCCACGCCTTCTTCCGATGAAGCGAGGCAGATCACTGGAGTGAGGCAGATCTTCCCCCTGTTAGCTGGAGCACATAGAAAGGTCAGGGATGACTCATAAGATGATGTGCAGCAGGGGGAGGGAGAGGCAGTTAGCAAGCAGGAACAGCTGCTGTATTGTCTGCTTCTTCCTGCAGCACAATATTCGTCTAACTAGACGAATAATTAGAAAGGAGCAGGAGAGAGACAGCACAGCTGTTTCTAAACAAGACAAGGGAAAAAAGATTTGTACATATCTCTTCATTTAAATTTAATTTTGAAAAAGGGCCACAGAACCCCTTTAAAGAAGAGAACAGGTATTCCCCAACAGATAAGTCAAATTCTAGCTTTGATCCAAGAAGCTATGTCCTGCCTCGACATCCAATCACACTTAGGAACTATTTGTTCACCTTGATGGCCTTCTTGTATTGTGCATTCCATTTCATTTGTACAATAAGGTTGTAATTTGAAATCAACCACATGCTAATCATTTGCAATAATTTTTTTTTTGAAAGCTTGAAAAACAAATGCGAGGTAATTGCCATTGTAGATGCATTTAGCAGATGTTATTACATTTAATTACTTGTTGCGTAGCCTGCAATGTGGAAATCAATTATGACTCGGGGTTCAGAATGCTCAAAGTGCCACCACAATATCCATTAAGCCGTTTTGCTTTTCACCCATGCTGACACAAACATTACTTCTGACTTGCTTAAAATCACTGGCGGGGCCACTGGAAAGTTTAGGCTCTGGTGTAATTGTAAAGCACAATGCTTTTGTTTCTATGGCTTTGTCCTTGCTACCCGCCAAGCAATGGAATTCTCAATTTTAGAAACATAATCTCTAAACCTCATTTGAACTGAAGGCATTGTGTAAAAGTACTTATTTACTGTATGCTATCAGCTTGTTTACTCTTGCTCTTCACATCTTTCAACTGTTAGGATTTTACAATATAAGTACGCTTGAAAATTGAATGTGGTAAATGGAAAAAAATATATAAAATGTAAACCTTGTTAAACATTCAGTAAAACTGGTATCTACATTTCATCTACTACAAAATTACTTTAACCACTTTGCACCCAGACCTTGTTTACCCCTTATGGACCAGAGCAGTTTTGACATTTGGGGACAGGCAAAAATGGCGCACAGCGCCAATAGTGTCAGAATGGCGCCGCAGTAATTAACGTAAAACGATATTTATCGTTTTATATGTTTATATTTTTTAGCAGGGATCGGGCTGGAGAGGCAGCGGGCTGGCAGCGGGGGTTGGGCTGGAGAGGCAGCGGGGTCAGGGTGGAGAGGCAGCCGGCAGTAGGCTGGCAGTGGGGGTCGGGCTGGAGAGGCAGCGGGGTGGAGGGAGAATTACGCAGCATTGGTATACATTACCTTGTCCCGGCCGGCGATCGCTCCTTCACTTCATAGCTTGCAGGAGTCCTGCATCCAGCCAATCACCATGCGGCTTCAGTTTCCGCATGGTGATTGGCTGGATGCAGGACTCCTGCAAGCTATGAAGTTAAGGAGCGGGGACAAGGTAATGTATACCAATGCTGCGTAATCCTCCCTCCACCCCGCTGCCTCTTCAGCCCGACCCCCGCTGCCAGCCCACTGCCCGCTGTCTCTCTAGCCCGACCCCCGCTGCCAGCCCACTGCCCGCTGTCTCTCTAGCCCGACCTCCGCTGCCAGCCTGACCCCCTCTGCTAGCTCCCTGCATTTTTCAATGGGACACCGTTCTGCTGTTTTATAAAACGCTATTTACCATTTAATGTATTTACATTAAAACGGTAAATAGCGTTTTATAATCGGCAGAACGGTGCGCCATTATTTACTGCGCGCCATTTTTTACTGTATGCTTGACATTTTACCTATGTCCCTTGTTAATCAGCAATAACTTTATCCCTACTTATGACACTTAAATGAAAAAGCGCTACTGTACATAAAAAACACAAATGTTATTTGCCTATTTCTACCGTTTATCACAAAACTTAGATTTTCCTGTCACAATTTCTGGTGAGGATATAATACATATTTATAGAGCTCTGACTTGAGCTCTATGCTGCTGGGGGGATATTGTGGTGGTGGGGGGTTCTCTATCTATTATTTTTTGCACGTTATTTTGCTCATGACGAAATCTAACTAAGATGAAGTATGTCGAGAACTGTTAGCACTGTAAATATGTATTGCACTCCCTAATCCTTGTATATACTACCCCCGGCTCTAACTGTTATATATGTGAGGGTGACCTTAAATGATCACTGCATGTGCAAGCAGGCCGACATACACAAGCAAATCTTTCGGCTCTGTTCTGGTCGTGTCATTATTCATTGTCAATTGGTCAAATACTCAACCTCACACAACATTGTTAATTTACCACAAATAACACCTATGCGATCATATCCGGTTTTTTAGGGCCAGCTACACCTCACTGACTGTGCACCCAGGCATATAGTTGTCTGTACAAGATACGTGCATGTAGACAGTACTATTGGGGGAGGATGAGCAAAGACACCCACCTGGTCTGGAGTCTGACACAGGCATTAGGTTGTGATTCATGTTTGTTTTAGTCCTAATAAATTTGATACAAGTCTTTTAGACATAAGAATTTCATGTGTCGAGATTTACGACACCATCTTTGTACAGTCAAGGGACGTTGAGTCTAGATTGACTCTCATGCTGCACCTAACAGTCACCAGCGGACCCAGAGGACGCTGAGGGACCTTGCTAGCTACGGAGGGCTGAAGGAAGCCCCAGGTGAGTTCAGATTTCCATTTTATTCCTCTGCTCAGGGACCCTTTAGGATAGATTGTAGTGTGCTGTAACTAATAGATATACATTGAAATACACGTTTTGTACATTGACTGCACTTCACTTCAGTGTGAGATATGTGGGAGGAGTTGTTCATACATTTTGGTACACTGGGATGCGCACATGCAAAAAGGGCGTCGGGAAAAAAGGGTGCCTGGTGTAATTGTTAATCTGAAACATTGTTTATAAAACAATTATATTTTAATATTTCGTTTACAATAATGTTTTACAAATTCAAATCATTAAATAATGTCTATGGAATGTTGTATTGGTAAATTGCTATTCTCTGTATGGTAATTATAGACAGAAAATTACAATAGCGTTTGTATATTCACAATGATGATTATAATTATTATGATTTAAAATGGATTTTACATAAACGATGTTTAAGTACTGTTTGTTATTTTTTATTTTATTTTATGATTTAAGCAGATCAGGATCCAAAAACATATCTTTACATTTTATACTACTATAAAGTTTCTAAATGATATTTTGTAACAATTTTTATTATACAATTAATAAACCTTTAAGGAAGTCATTTAGTACAGATTAAAACTTAATTCACATATTTCAAAAAATATTTCAGTAAATATTACTAACATTTTACTACAACTAAACCTAACCCTATTCTCACACAGAACCCTCCCTCTACCTATCCCTAATCCTTAGACCCCCCTGGTGGTGCCTAACCCTAAGACTCCCCTGTTGGTGCCTAACCCTAAGACCCCCCTGGTGGTGCCTAACCCTAAGACCCGCCACCCTGGTGGTGCCTAACCCTAAGACCCGCCCCCTGGTGGTGCCTAACCCTAAGACCCCCCCCTGGTGGTGCCTAACCCTAAGACCCCCCTTGTGGTGCCTAACCCTAAGACCCCTCTGGTGGTGCCGAACCCTAAATCTCCCCTGGTAGTGCCTAACCCTAAGACCCCCCCTGGTGGTGCCTAACCCTAAGACCCGCTCCCTGGTGGTGCCAAACCCTAAGACCCCCCTGGTGGTGCCTAACTTTAAGACCCCCTTGTGGTGCCTAACCCTAAGACCCCCCCTGGTTGTGCCAAACCCTAAATCTCCCCTGGTGGTGCCTAACCCTAAGACCACCCCTGGTGGTGCATAACCCTAAGACTCCCCTGGTGGTGCCTAACCCTAAGACTCCCCCCCGGTGGTGCCTAACCCTAAGACCTTCCTGGTGGTGCCTAACCCTAAGACCTCCCTGGTGGTGCCTAACTCTAAGACCCCCCTGGTGGTGCCTAACCCTAAATCCCCCCTGGTGGTGCCTAACCCTAAATCCCTCCTTAGTAATTACTTTATTGTGTGAATAAGACTCCCCTGGTGGTGCCTAACCCTAAATCTCCCCTGGTGGTGCCTAACCCTAAATCTCCCCTGGTGGTCCTAACCCTAAGACCCCCTGGTGGTGCCTAACCCAAAGACCCCCTCCCCCCGGTGGTGCCTAACCCTAAATCTCCCCCGGTGGTGCCTAACCCTAAAACCCCCTGGTGGTGCCTTACCCTAAGACTCTCCTGGTGGTGCCTAACCCTAAGACCCCCCTGGTGGTGCCTAACCCTAAGACCTTCCTGGTGGTGCCTAACCCTAAGACCCCCCTGGTGGTGCCTAACTCTAAGACCCCCCTGGTGGTGCCTAACTCTAAGACCCCCCTGGTGGTGCCTAACCCTAAATCCCCCTGGTGGTGCCTAACCCTAAATCCCTCCTTAGTGATTACTTTATTGTGTGAATAATAATGTTTTACAAATAGTGACTGTAAAAAATATATTACAATGTACTACTGATCGCTTGATTATGTGGATAATAATGTTTTACAAAGAGTAAGTGCTAACATTTTAAATAATGTTTTAGTTAAATACGATAGATATGTTTAGTATGTTTGTAACCATTATTCGTCAGATTTAGCTATTGCTCGGTTTATCATCAGATGGACAATAGTGTTTTATAAGTAGAATGGTGGCGTAGTGGTTAGCGCTCTCGCCTTGCAGCGCTGGGTCCCTGGTTCGAATCCCAGCCAGGGTACTATCTGCAAGGAGTTTGTATGTTCTCCCTGTGTCTGCGTGGGTTTCCTCCGGGCACTCCGGTTTCCTCCCAAAAACATACAGATAAGTTAATTGGCTCCCCCCTAAAATTGGCCCTAGACTACAGTACCTACACTACATAATACATACATAGACATATGACAATAGTAGGAATTAGATTGTGAACTCTTTTGAGGGACAGTTAGTGACAAGACAATGTATATGCTGTACAGCGCTGCGTAAGATGTTGGCGCTATATAAATACTAAATAATAATAAGTATTAAGTGTGAAAAACGATATATTATGATTTTGTTGTTGCGCAGTTTATTTGGTGGATAATGTTTTACAGAGTGTTAATAAAAAAAAAAAAAGTATATTACAATTTATTTGTTGACGGCTTTATATGTTGAAAATAATGATTTATGAAAAGTGATTATTTAAAGATTACATAACGATTTAACTCAAAACTATAAATAACTATTATTTTATGTGTAAACGTTACTGTTCGCCGGCGAAGTTGGGAAACATTAATTATCACGGATGCAGTTTGAAAACATAAATTATCACGGGCACCCTATTTTCCTGTTCGGCGCCTGTTAAACGATATCTAATATGGGAGTCAATGGCGGCGCCCTTTTTGCCCACCTGCCTCATGCGCCCAAATTTCCTGCTTTCCACTGGCATGATGCAATGCCTCAACTGGGAGGTGTACAAGGGCACTGGGGAGGGAAGGTGGGGAATATAACCAGAGATATTTCCATGTGATTGATATTTACCTGTCATCATTTATAGGTCAGCTTTGTGGATATTTTGACATAGTTGTTGCTGTATTCATTGGTAATCTTGTAACTGAATGACTGAGCTATTGTCACACCTTATTCTTACAGGACACACCCACTATCAGAAAAGGATAACATGAAAACCCGCTGATGATCACCTGGCTTTCTTTAATAAGATTTGGTGGTGGGGGGAAGGGGGGCTAGCATCCTCCAGGCGTACGTATTGTACGGCCGTCAGTGAGTTGGGTGCCGGGAGAGCCGAATGGCATTTCTCCCCGCTGCCGCAAAACTCCCCGGTGGCGTTAAATACTATTTCCCCTACGAGTTGTCGCAGCTTTGGAGGGTGATGTAATTCGGGGTCCGGCAACCGCCAGAGCCCCAAACTATCCTTATGCGCAGTGAGCTCAATGCACCAAAACCACGTGCTTCATCCTCCAGACCCCTAGACTCTCTCTAGGCCCTAGGCAACTGTCTAGGTTTGCCTTGTGGATGACTCGGCTCTGCCCACTATAACTTGGCCACGCCTCATAACAACCTTGCCACACTCGCCAAATTTTGATGCAGACTGCATGTGAGGTCTTTGCTTTGGTCCTTTTTTTAATAGATCATTAGCCCTTTCCCACACTAAGTAATACATTCATGTCATAGAACCAATTTAGAATTCTAATTAAAGCACTGGGCTAAAGAGTTTTTACCCATGCAATTAATATTTTGCATGCAGACCACGTGGGAACAATATAAGGAGACCGTGGATGTTTATTTCCTGTGTTCAGTTAGTCAGTTTTCCAGCACGTTTTGGTAGTTTGCGCGTACCGTGAACACCCGTGCTGAGCTAGTTATCCTGTTCCTGGTCCTGTTTGTGGATTGCGTTCATCTCTGCGAAGAGATAACGAATCCTTCTGAATCCTGTTCTGTTACCGTTTGTGGATTGCGTTCATCTCTGCGAAGAGATAGCGAATCCTTCTGAGTCCTGTTCCCTGTATTACTCCATTCCTAGTCAGCGTTCCTGCTTATGTCATATATCGGTTCATTGCCGATATATACATATGTTAGTCAGACGTTACAAATAGTTTCATTGATAGCTGTAATTGTAATACGCTAGGAAAACATACTTATTGTATATTTATCTGTGTTACGTTTATCTATCTTAATCCTGCTATTTTCTGACTGTCCTGTCCTGTCTTTGTGAGGCACGCCATCGCCGCAGCGCATTGGCTGCCTCATTCCAGTCTGTCTGGTTTTGGACGCTTGCTGTCGCTAAGTAGCCGCTAGCTAGCAAGCGTTCATTCTGTCTACCTGTCCTGATCTCCTCAGTTCTGGTTTGTGCGCTCAGCGCTACTTTGCGCTGAGACGTTATTACGAAAGCATTGTTTGTGGCTGTCAGATCTGCACCGGCTCTGTGCGCCACAATCTCCTATTGGAGTCAGTCCTCCCCTCCACTATACTAGGGATAGCCTGTTTCCTGGTGCTAGTGTGTGTACCTCCTCCACGCCAGCTCATGCGTTGCATGCTGACTGTGGAGAATACACCACCAAGCCTTACATTATGAAAACCCCATTACCAATCCCCATTGTGGGGGGGATTCCCAGAAAGTATGACACTGTTAATTATGGTTCCTGTTCCTTTAAGAAATTTGAAGAACTTAGCTCTGAAACAGAAAATGAGTTTTTCTCTGAATGTGCCAGGTTCCTGACCAATCCTGATCTCCAAGCGACTCCTGTTTCAACCTGGGCACTCCAACTAAGTTATATTTTGTTTAAAGGGGAATTATTCCAGTGGGCATTTGATGTTCTCAATCATTCCGATTTGAAAGATAGACCGCTGGAATTTCTAGCGTTTGTGATCCATAACTGGTTGCGCATAGATCCATTGCCTTTTCCTCTTAATGAACTCCTGGCAGCAGGCCAATCAGCTGCTCCTTCAATTGCTTGCAAGAATGAGCAGCAAGCAGAAAGTGTTACTGATAATTTTCCTGCAGCTTTGAATAAATCACCAAAAACCGCAAGGTCAAAGGCAAAACGCAAACGTTCTAAGAAACGTGTCCAATCTGCAGAATCGTTATCCTTAGCGACTGAGACCTATAATGAGATTCTGCCATTAACAGATAATGAAATGCAATTGTCTTTCAGGGGAGTTAAATGGACTTATGAAACTACTAATGAACTTTCCTCCCTGGCTAGGGAAAATAAAGATTTTTGTTTAAAAGAATTATCTGAGTATGATTATGATGAGATAATACAGAGTATTGAACAAATCAACTTATTTGTGAAGCAAGGAAAGTTTGCATACACTACAGTTAAACACTTGCTACAGGTATTAGAGATTCTTAAGAATAAGGAATCTGCCAATCACCTGCTAATTAACCCAATATATGTCCCTGCCACAATCATATCTGCAAACCATGATCTGCCTGTTAAGTATGCTTGGAATCCTCCATTTGAGAAAGGAGAGATGGAAGCTCTGGTCAATGAATGGAAGAATGATTCAAGTTCATTTTGTCAATTTTACAGTGCAAAAGGTGAATTAGTATTGAATGCATGCATTAAGTCTGCCTATAACCTAATAAAAACTGGTGTGTGTGGGTATGACTTTGTGGCTCCATTGATCGATGTGTGGAAAATGATTTTGGATGATTTTTATGCGATTCAATCAGTTGATACCAGGGAAGACACACTGTCAATTGGAGACTGTCCCACTTCTCCAGTTACTGAGTCCCTGCCATGTCTTGTGAATGTTCCTGTAACTCCACCCTGTACCATGGATAACTCAGTGTTACTTCCCAGTAAAACAGAAGCCACTGATACTTTCTTAACTTTGCCCTGCACAAATTTCTCAGCAGAGAATCCAGAGGTCCTGCTGACTTCTGAGTCCAGCCTAGCCAGTACTCATGACTCTTTGTTTAGTGAAACAGACACCAGAAAAATCTTGCCTGTCTCTGCAAACACTTCTGCAGAAATTACCTGTGTTAATAAAGTGCAACTCCTGTCTGATCCAGCAGATGCCAATAGATGCACTACATCAGTTTCCGAGTCCCAGCAATCCTGTCTAGTAAACTCAGAACCCCAGCATCTGAATTTTCCAATTTTACAAATGAATGGTGATTCAGATGCGCAAACATTGTGTCTTGATCTTCCTGTTTCTACACCTCGCTCTAGTTTTGTGAATAGCTCAGAGCATCTGCTATGTGAACCTGAAATCGCAGAATTATTACCTTGTTCAGAAAATTTTCCAATAAATTTGCCCTGTACCATGAATTGTGCAGTAGATCTCTCCAATGAAACTCAGGTCACAGAATCATTATGCTGTCCAGCAGGTGCTTCCATGGTTTTGCCCTGCAATATGGACTGTTCAGTGATCCTGTCCAGTGAAGCTGTGGTCGCAGAGTCTTATGCTTCACCCAGTACTTTGGATACTTTAAACCCTCTAGCAGAGGAGGCTGAAGCACTGCTTACCTCATTTGGTGTTGCAGTAATATTCACTTGTCTAGCAGCTGTTTTGGAATTACAGTCTGCTCTAATAAAACTTGATGAATTTCTGCCCAGCAAAGCAGAAGCCATTGAAATATTGTCCTCGTCAGCAAGTGTGTCAGATACCTTGCCCTGTACACAGTCTGATTTAACCAATGTTGAGTCCCTCTCCAGTGTTGTAACAGCCGAGGAACTCCAGCCCTGTCCTCTGAATGTTTCAGAAGTCTTGCCCTGTAACATGGATAATTCTGATTCTCTGGTCAAAATAATAGAAATCTCAGAATTTCAGTCCGGTCTGATGAGTGTTCCTGAAACCCAGCCCTGTATCCTGAAAGATTCTGGTTCTCTGGCCGCTGTGGCAGAGGTTCCAGAGTCCCCTTCCTGTCCAGGGAATTCCTCAGTTTTGCCTAGTCCAGTGGGGGCTGCTGCAATACTGACTTGTTCTGCAGCGCCTCATGAGCTCCAATCCAGTGTATTAAATGAGTCTCTGCCCAGTCCAGAGGTAGTTGTGGAGTCCCTATCTGGTTCAGTGCATACATCAGAAGATTTGTCCTGTCTTGTTAGTGCCCCTGAATCTGATTTGTTACTGACTTTGCTGGAATCAGCGACATCTAAGTCTGATCCAGCATTCTCGTGTAAAAGTCCAGTAGTTGCGAAGTTTAGTCATGATGATTTTTTTTTGGCCAGTCCTGGTTTTGGTCCTGTCTTGGCTGACCCTGAGGCTCACAGTTCCTTGACATGCCCAGATGTTCTTTGTGTGCCAGAATGCCCAAGTGTGTCTAAGGTGTTAGCGTGCTCTGATGCTTCCTTAGTGGGAACACGTTCTGATGTTGCCAGTCTGCCTGCATGCCCAGAGATGGTTCTGGTCCCTGAAAGCCCTGATATTGATGTTTGTCCTTGTGGCCCTGACTTGGGAATTGCCCTAGGTTCCATAGGGGTTCTTGATAGTTCTCCATGTGAGCCTAAGGGGCATTCTGACCTATGGGGATCTCTTTGGAGCTTCAAGGTGTTCTGGGAGGTCTCTGAGAAAACTTGTCCTGGTGCCTTGGACTGGTTCAACAGTGGGTTTTGTGTTGGTAAAGACAGTACCGGTGGGCATTACAAAGGCTTTGGCGTTTCTGAACGGTTCCTGGAAGGCGGTGGGAATCGCTCAGGGAGTTTCGGAGGGCTTTCTTCTGGAAATCATGGTTCTGATGGGTGTCACACTGGGGCTTGTAGTACTGATGGGCATGGTTCTGTAGGTTCTGGTTCTGATGGGTCCAGTCTTGTGGGGACTGATTCTGGAATTCGGTCTTGCCGGGCTGTCCCGGTCATCATGAATTATCAGTCAGACTGTTTTGTTGGAAATTTCAGTTTTGAAAAGCGTCTGGAATTCGCTTTTAAAGGCGGGGGTACTGTAATGATCGCTGCTGCAGCAGCTATTGCTGGAAGTAGTGCTGCAGCTCAGGCAGTTCTGATGTCTTTCCATGCAAGCTGCATAGCCTTGTCTGTCTTTCCCTGCTGTCAGCTTGTGACTGATTATCATTCACCTGTGTGGGAATCTGCATGTCTGCTCCCATTGGATGACCTCAGTATAAAGATCTGCTTCCTGCAGGGTTTCCTTGGGTTTTCATAGCTTCAGCTTAAGCCTGTCTTGCTGTCGCTTTAGCCCCCGATCGTGTTTCTTGTTAAAGATACTTTGCTGGTCTTTGCATCATATATTGGTTCATTGCCAATATATATGCATACCAGCACGTTTATTATTTTCCTTGTATTTGTGTTACGTTGATATATCAGTGTTGCTGATATATACGTACACGAACTGTTTATTTCCTGTGTTCAGTTAGTCAGTTTTCCAGCACGTTTTGGTAGTTTGCGCATACCGTGAACACCCGTGCTGAGCTAGTTATCCTGTTCCTGGTCCTGTTTGTGGATTGCGTTCATCTCTGCGAAGAGATAACGAATCCTTCTGAATCCTGTTCTGTTACCGTTTGTGGATTGCGTTCATCTCTGCGAAGAGATAGCGAATCCTTCTGAGTCCTGTTCCCTGTATTACTCCATTCCTAGTCAGCGTTCCTGCTTATGTCATATATCGGTTCATTGCCGATATATACATATGTTAGTCAGACGTTACAAATAGTTTCATTGATAGCTGTAATTGTAATACGCTAGGAAAACATACTTATTGTATATTTATCTGTGTTACGTTTATCTATCTTAATCCTGCTATTTTCTGACTGTCCTGTCCTGTCTTTGTGAGGCACGCCATCGCCGCAGCGCATTGGCTGCCTCATTCCAGTCTGTCTGGTTTTGGACGCTTGCTGTCGCTAAGTAGCCGCTAGCTAGCAAGCGTTCATTCTGTCTACCTGTCCTGATCTCCTCAGTTCTGGTTTGTGCGCTCAGCGCTACTTTGCGCTGAGACGTTATTACGAAAGCATTGTTTGTGGCTGTCAGATCTGCACCGGCTCTGTGCGCCACAATCTCCTATTGGAGTCAGTCCTCCCCTCCACTATACTAGGGATAGCCTGTTTTCTGGTGCTAGTGTGTGTACCTCCTCCACGCCAGCTCATGCGTTGCATGCTGACTGTGGAGAATACACCACCAAGCCTTACAGCCATTTATTATTAAACAGCTTAACATGTGTAACTCTAGGTATGTAACTAATATGTTAACATGCCTTCACAACATAAATTATGCAGGATTCACTACATTCTTCGGGAGGAATCCCTGCAGGACACTTTCCAACATTGCACTGCGTTGACTGTGCTACTTCATGGCGAAGTCAAGTGGCAGCAGCAATTAACCACTTAAGCCCGAAGGGTTGAAATTTTTTTACATCCGAACAACTTTCACCCCCCATTCATTTGCCAATAACTTTATCACTACTCATCACAATTAATTGATCTATATCTTGTTTTTTCCGCCACCAATTAGGCTTTCTGTGGGTGGTATATTTTGCTAAGAGCCCCTTTACTGTAAATGCATTTTAACAGGAGGAATAAGAAAAAAATGGAAAAAATTCATTATTTCTCAGTTTTCAGCCATTATAGTTTTAAAATTATACATGCCTCCATAATTAAAACTCACGTATTGTATTTGCCCATATGCCCCGGGTATTTCACCGTTAAAATTATGTCCCTATCACAATGTATGGCGACAATATTTTATTTGGAAATAAAGGTGCATTTTTTCCGTTTTGCGTCCATCACTGTTTAGAAGCCCATAATTTATTAAATCATATTGATATACTCCTTTGACATGCATATTTAAAAAGTTCAGACCCTTAGGTAACTATTTATGTTTTTTTTTGTTTTTTTTATTATTGTAATTTTTTTTTTTTTTTTTTATTTAAACTTGTATGTGGGTATTTTTTGGTGTGGGAGGTAAACAGGGTTTTTTTAAATATATTTATATGTTTAATTTGAATTTTTTTTTTTTCAGGTGTAATTTGCTATTTGGCCACAAGATGGCCAGAATCAAAAAGTCCTGGGAGCGATCGATCTCGCTCCCAGGCAGAAGAAAGGAGCCCAGAGCTCAGAAAAGCCGCAGCATCTGAAGAGACGCTGTCGGCTTTTCTCCGGGGGGGGGTCCGATCAGCGAAAGGGATTTATAATCCCTTTCACTGATCGGTGGGCTAGCGGCCAGCAGCGGGGGCGCGCACGGGGGGGAAATCTCGTCCAGTTGGGCTTAAGTGGTTAAAGTGGACCTACCCATGTGTTGTGTACAACTCAGAAGTTTTTGCCCAATCAGCAAATGTAAAAAAGGCCAAAAAATAAATAAAAGACTCCTGGGAAATCAGAAATCCACAGGAATTGATAATCGGCATTAGCAGAAATTGAACTTTCCGAGGAATCGGAAATCTGTTTTCCAAACATCCCTTGGGCTCGATTCACAAAGCGGTGCTAACCCAGTTAGCATGCCTAAAAGACTTTAGGCGTGATAACCATTGCACCATGCTGGTGAAAAGCCAGTTTAGGCATGATAAGTTTAGGTGTGATAAGTTTAGGCGTGATAAGTTTAGATAAGTGTAGATAGCGTGCAAAGTCCCGCACGCAAAGCAGCGCCATTAAACTCTATGCTTAGTGCACCAGACTTTGCTAGCGCAAAACTTTTGATCAGCTGTGCACTGCGGTGCTAACGCAGTTGGTGCTTAAACTTATCATGCCTAAACTTATCACACCTAAACTTAAACTTATCACACCTAAACTTATCACACCTAAACTTATCATGCCTAAACTGAGTTTAGGCGTGATAAAGGGCTTTTCACCAGGGTGCTAACTGTTAGCACCGCTTTGTGAATCAGGCCCCTTGTGTACAATGCCCTACAGAAAAGGCACTGTGGAGTAGGGTTTAATGTTTACATAAAGTAACACCTACTTGCCTTGCAGTGCTGCTAGTGCCACAGAAATAGCCAGTCTAAACGTTTTGCTCCCTTTCAATATGCCCATGTAGCCATTGCCCACACTGGTGCAGTGGGCAGGGAAGGAATAGCAGGTCCAGACCATGTTTTTTTCATGCTACTCACAGACAGAGGGTGGTGGTGGAAACAAGGACCTGAGCCAGTAAGTTGGGAGTGGGGGGTCGAAGTAGATGCCTGCTATGATAGCAAAGCTGCTCACATGCAGCCTTACCATCAGTTTAATGCTTTCCTCATAAGGTCTATTCTAAAGCTAGGTACACACCAAAAGATAAAATCGGGTAAAAGGACAGATGAACAAATCCTAAAATAAATCTGCACTGTTTCTACTTCCTGATTCATGGAAGCAGACATATTGTTTACAGCCTGTGCTTTCAAATGGGCTTATCTGCCTATCTGCTATAGACGGTCATGTGACGCAGGGCGGAGATCGAATTACAACTAGTGATTAGACACAAATGAGGGGGAATTACACAGGCCAAACTATTTAAATACATACAGGCTGCATTTCTATTATGTTTTCCTTGTATCCTGTGCAAGAGTTCAGGTCCACTTTAAAATGTGAAACTAATATATGAAATAGGAACCCTTTGTAGGTGTTTTGTCTCTATTAGCTGATTAGAGTCTGACACTTGAAAGCGGAGCCTAGAGTATTGCACATTTTCACAATATTCTAAAGGTCCGTACACACGTCGGACTGGAGGCAACGACGGGTCCGTCGTTGCCTCCCGCTGGGTGGGCGTTCCAACGACAGTCCGGCATGTGTACGCACTGTCGGCGGACTGATACAGCTGTTTCTGAGCGATCGCCGGATTGTCGTTTGAACGCCCACCCAGCGGGAGGCAACGACGGACACGTCGTTGCCTCCAGTCCGGCGTGTGTACGGACCTAAATATTCTGAGATTTTGATTTTGGGGTTCTCATAAGCTGTAAGCCATCATCATCAAAATTATAACAAAGTCTTGCAGTATCTCGCTTTGCATGCTATGAGTCTACTTCACATATTAGTTTCACCTTTTTATTTCACCTTGATATTCACATCTTTTGAGTTTCACCTGTACTTAAGAAGAGGTTCCGTAGAATATCGATTTCGAGTTTGCAATCGGAAATGGGCTTACCACAGTGGTAAGCCGCAATTCCGCAACTTGGGAATTTTAGTCTAATCACAGAGGGCGAAAGTATTGGCCCTATCGCAGGCTGCAGAATTTTTTCCCATGAAAATTTGAATACCGCTGAAATTATAGACCAATTACAAGACTTGGTAAAAACTCAAGATTTCTGTGGTAAACTACCACATTCTCTGATTGGTCCAATGCTTCCAACTCAAAAGTATTTGAAAAATCACAGCATTTGGTAGTGTATCAAGGATTTACGCATAATAGAGGACATAGGCAAAATATAACTGATTCAGAAAAACAACTTGAAAATAAAATTGCATAACTTTATTAGCAAAAATGATTTTAAAAAACCCTTTCTGCGGAAATTGGTAATCGTTGTTGGAAATTTGGTTTTCAGTGAAAATCCGCTGAATCGGTAATTGCCATTTCCAGAAATCAAAATTTCTGTGGACTCGTCATTATATCACAGATGCATTAGACAAACGTTACATTTACACAACACATAGAGCAAACCTGCGCCCAGAGCAGCATAGTATCTAATGCAAATTCATGGAAGATAAATGGATCTACTTATGATGCCATGCTTGTCTGCAGTAATCAGGTGATGAGAGATTCCCCATGTATCATAGCTGTAATGGCTGCTGTGTAGATCAGATGTCCCCCTCAGTATATCCCCCACAGCCTATCCCCCAGCTCCAGTGATTAATGCAGTCGCTGACTACAACATAGATATTCCCTGCAGCAGCCTGCTTTCCCAGAGCCTGAGGTGTGAGGTAAATAACAGCAGCACCTGACTGAGAACACACTATATACCGTATGCCATCCGTCTACCAGCTAGAGACAGTTTTACACTGTGCCCTCCCCAGTACTCCCCAGTATATTGTGTCATCCTCACTAATACAGATGCATGTAAATAGAAGGCACAATTCTATCTTGGTTTTATATTACTGACTCATCATTGATGAAATACCTGACAATTATGCACATTTTCACTCTGGCTTTGTTTTGCTACAATAAAATAATCAATAATAAATCATCTTCTTATCTCTCACTTCCTGTCTGCCGTTCCCACGGATACCTCAGTTCACCTCAGTCAGGTCGGTTTGCTATTCGTGAGGTAAAACGAATAACTTCCTGAGCAATTACGTTTCCAGAATAAGTTAATTTATTATTCATTCCTAGGGTATTTCATCATGATTTCATAGCTATTCCACTATTCTCAATGCAAAATGGCATCAGTAATACCCGTGTTACTTCTGTGCTACCTTCTCTACCTGGGCATGCTCTCCGGCAGGTACACACCCTTCATAAATAGGTATGCATGCCTCCCAACAGATGAGATAACAAACAATATAACAAAAAGGGACATGATTAAGACACACCCCTGCCACACCCCTAGTCACACCCACTACACACCTAGTCAGGCATACCATAAACTATTCATAAGAAAAGGAAGTCATTTTACAATTCAAACCACCTTGGTCCTTTTTATCATCACTATGCTTCCTTCATATTAACATTTGAAAATAATAAATACAGTATGTCAATTTAAAAAGATGTCAATAGAATATTTTCAGTAAAAATAAATAGGGCCGATTTAAAGGTATATATATATATATATATATATATATATATATATACTGTATATATGTATATATATATATATATATACAGTGGGATGCGAAAGTTTGGGCAACCTTGTAAATCATCATGATTTTCCTGTATAAATCGTTTTTTGTTACGATAAAAAATGTCAGTTAAATATATCATATAGGAGACACACATACAGTGATATTTAAAGTGAACCTTAAGTCAGAAAAAAAATGAGTTTTACTCACCTGGGGCTTCTACCAGCCCCCTGCAGCAGTCCTGTGCCCTCGCAGCCACTCACTAATCCTCTGGTCCCCCGCTTCCAGCTAGTTTCGTTTTTGCCGACAGGCCCGTCAGGACTGGCCACGCGTAGCTTCTTCCGCCTTCTCGACTGCAATTAGCGCTATTGTGGGCCGCACCGCGTACAAAAATACGCATTGCCGCATATCTATGCATTTGTAATGTGGTCCGCAATAGCGCTAATTACAGTCGGGAATGCGGAAAAAGCTACGCGTGGCCAGTCCTGACGGGCCTGTCGGCAAAAACGAAACTAGCTGGCAGCGGGGGACCAGAGGATTAGTGAGTGGCTGCGAGGGCACAGGACTGCTGCAGGGGGCTTGCAGCAGCCCCAGGTGAGTAAACCTCATTTTTTTTTCTGACTTAAGTGTCTCTTTAAGAAGTGAAATGCAGTTTATTGGATTTACAGAAAGTGTGCAATAATTGTTTAAACAAAATAAGGCAGGTGCATAAATTTGGGCACCACAAAAAATAAAAAAAATCAATATTTAGTAGATCCTCCGTTTGCAGAATTACATCCTCTAAACTCTTCCTGTAGGTTCCAATGAGAACCTGGATTCTGGTTGAAGGTATTTTGAACCATTCCTCTTTACAAAATATCTCTATTTCATTCAGGTTTGATGGCTTCCGAGCATAGACAGCTCTCTTTAACTCAAACCACATATTTTCAATTATATTCAGGTCTGGGGACTGAGATGGCCATTCCAGAACATTAGAACAGAATGCCTTAGTGGATTTTGAGCAGTGTTTAGGGTCGTTGTCTTGTTGAAAGGTCCAGCCCCGATGTAGCTTCAGCTTTGTCACTGATTCCTGCACATTGGTCTCCAGAATTTGCTGATACTGAGTGGAATCCATGCATCCTTCAACTTTGACAAGATTCCCAGTCCCTGCACTGGCCACACAGCCCCACAGCATGATGGAACCACCACCATATTTTACTGTAGGTAGCAGGTGTTTTTCTTGAAATGCTGTGTTGTTTTTCCTCCATGCATAACGCCCCTTGTTATGCCCAAATAACTCAATTTTTTTTCAGCAATCCACAGCACCTTATTCCAAAATGAAGCTGGCTTTTCCAAATGTGCTTTAGCATACCTCAAGCGGCTCTGTTTGTGCTGTGGGCGGAGAAAAGTCTTCCTCTGCATACAGCATCTCCTTGTGTAAAGTGTGCTGAATGGTTTAACGATGCACAGTGACTCCATCTGCAGCAAGATGATCTTGTAGGTATTTGGTGCTGGTCTGTGGGTTGACTGACTGTTCTAACCACTTGTGGCTTCTGTTTTTCTGAGATTTTTCTTGGTCTGCCACTTCGAGCCTTAACGTGAACTGAGCCTGTGGTCTTCCATTTCCTCAATATGTTCCAAACTGTGGAAACAGACACCTGAAATCTCTGAGACAGCTTTCTGTATCCTTCCCCTTAACCATGATGATGAACAATCTTTGTCATCAGGTCATTTGAGAGTTGTTTTGAGGCCCCCATGTTGCTACTCTTTAGAGAAATTTAACAGAGGAGGGAAACTTACAATTGACCCCTTTAAATACTTTTTCTCATAATTGGATTCACCTGTGTATGTAGGTCAGGGGTTACTGGGCTTACCAAGCCAATTTGGTTTGGGCTTACCAAGCCAGTTCCAATAATTAGTTCTAAAGGTTTTGGAATCAATAAAATGACAACAGTGAACAAATGTATGCACCTGTCTAATTTTATTTAAACAATGATTGCACACTTTCTGTAAGTGCAATAAACTTAATTTCACTTCTCAAATGTAACTGTGTGTGTGTCTCCTATATTATGTATTTAACTGACGTTTTTTATTGTAACAACCAACGATTTATACAGGAAAATCATGACGATTAACAACGTTGCCCAAACTTTCGTATCCCACTGTGTATGTATGTATATATATATATATGCATTTACATCGGCCCTGAAAAAGGGACAAATGCGAAAGAAAGAGGGTCAGGGTTCCAAAAGAGGAGCTGTCCCTCCAAAAGAGCTCTGGATATTTACATTGATACTGCATGGGCAGCATGGCCAAGCATCTCTAGGACCTTGAAGCAATTCTGTGTAGTGAGTGACCTAATCATGCACACCAGTTGTGATAAAAATATATTTTCTCCTGTAATTAAGTTGGGGGATTTGCTGTCTCTAGAGGATAACACACCAAACCTTTTTTTTTTTTTTTTTGTAAATTAGAGGTTAATAGCTAGCAGTAGGGATGCTCATTTGGATTTCAGGAAAATTAAATTTCAGCATTTCCGATCAGAAATCAGAAAGCGGATATTGGATTTCTGCAGAAATACCACATTACCAAAACTCTGTAATTTTAGCCCAATCACAGAACTCGGAAACATTGGACCGATCAGAGACTGCAGAAAAAATAAGATCGAAACGCATGCAGTGCAAACAAGGCCATACAAGTTTTAGTACCTCTTTCACACTGTATCTATTGTTATCTGTAGCAAAACACAATATTATTATTATTATTATTATTATTATTATTGATTTATAAATCATTACATTGTAACGCCATGTAATGATATTCCTGCAAGCCAATTGCAATTTCTTGCATCTGATTTTTTTTTCTTTGTTATTATGCAAATGTTTGCATTACTATTTTCCCATGCATACCAATTAAATTAATTTACATGAAAGTGTATAGAATTAACTTCACCGTCGCATGTCCATTTCGATAAAAAAAAAAAGCATACATGTAGGATGTTTTCTCTCTGCAGAAAACTTGTATTTGAAAATTTGCAAAGCAGCGCAAGTCAAATGCGATGCCACTGACTTGCATTAGATGTGTGTGGGAACACAAATTAGCAAAAATGGAAACAGCAAAGAGATTCTGTTATGTGAAGGATGCCTTATGGGTTATTATGGCACGGTGTCCAGGCAGAAGGTAGGACAAAGAACATTTATATCACACTTTTCTCCTGGTGGTGGACTAAAAGCACCAGAACTGCAGCCACTAGGGAGCGCTCTATAGGCAGTAGCAGTGTTAGGGAATCTTGTCCAAGATCTCCTCAATGAATAGGTGCTGGCTTACTGAACAGGAAAAGCCGAGATTCAAGCCCTGGTCTTCTATGTCAGAGGCAGAGCCCTTAACCATTACACTATCCAGCCACAAGCAGGCTGCTGGAGAGAGTTTTTGCTGCTTCAGGAATATGTGCTCTAGGAATTGCCAGCGTATATAGAGAAGCAGTAATCACGTAATCTACATACTCATAGCCATAAATCCTACTCTAATCCTATCCAATCCTCATGCTAACAGGACTCAGGCATTACTCCCTAGAAAGCGCCAGTGCCAGAGCCTGGAGGTGACGCATGACACCTGGACAGTAGGAAAGGACAACTGCTTCTCTCTGTAGAACAAAGAATATTTTATTGCATGTAGTCTTGCTAATAAATCATGTCAAGTGAGCTCCGTCTTTAGGCCCTGGAAAAAGACTCACAGTTTTGATTTATGTACTTACGTTTTTAGATATATTTATGGCTTTGGAGCTTTTGCTAAGTCATGTAATTCTATTGGTTATCTAAAAAGAAATTCAGGATTATTTAACTGAGCTGGTGTCATGTTCAGGAACATCTGCGCAGTGTATGGGCTGATAACTTCAATGGGACGGATTTCTGAAAAGGCCACAAAGGCTCGGGCATTGGGCGGCTACTTCCCAATCTGAACTACTTCCCAATCTGAACATGAAAAAAAGGTTTGCTAATGTTTTAGGTAAAATTTGTGATTGAAAAACTGTGATGTTTTTCACCAATGGCCATTATAATTTACAATAAAGCAGCACAGGAGGAATGTGTGCATCAAACACCCAGTTAAAACCTGATATATCTGACTTTGCAAATTTGGCCTAATTGACTTAAAGGGGAACTTCAGCCTAAACAAACATACTGTCATTAAGTTACATTAGTTATGTTAATTAGAATAGATAGGTAATATAATCTCTTACCCATCTTGTTTTAAAAGAACAGGCAAATGTTTGTGATTCATGGGGGCTGCCATCTTTGTCATGGGGGCAGCCATCTTTTTGGTTGAAAGGAGGTGACAGGGAGCAGGAGACACAATTCCAACTGTCCTGTGTCCTGATCACCCCTCCCAGCTGCGCACCTCAGGGTTCAAATGTCAAATTCAAAATGTAAGAGAAAAAAATTTGCACCAAAACAGCAGAACGAAAGCAACAACATCAGAAATCCCATCATGCTTTGCACAGCATCAGGGGAAAAATGCCCGGGCAGTTTTCTTCTGTGCAGCTAAAGATGAATCTTGTATAAGAGAAACAAAGTTCTGATGCTGTTAAACTGTTAAAGAAACACCAGGCCTTTTCAGTGCTGCTGAGTCGATTTTTAGTCTCGAGGTTCACTTTAATCACGAGACAATGCTCATGCAAATTTGCATTTGCTTTCGCATGCCATAATATGCAGGGTCTAAGACGGTTGCCCTGTGGGGATTAGTTTGTGCAACATTTAGCACTATCCAGGGGCGCCACGGGGAGGCTCCCTCATGCCCCCATCAACTGGGAAGCCACAGCGCTACAAGCCCTCTCACTGCTCGGAAGCCCTGTAGAAGCACCCTGGAGAGGGAGGCTGGGAAGTGCAGGTGACCCCTCCAAGCATGGCCGGCAGTGCTGCACAGCAAGATTCGAATTCCGGATACCTGGGCCCAAATCTGGATAGCTATCTGCAGATAGTTGGCAGGCAATCCGAATATCCGCGGATATCCGCAGAAATCTGACTATTGAGATACTGAAACTAAGGAGATGACCTCCTTGACATCATTGAGCCAATCAGAAGGCTCCCAGGGGCTCCCAGCAGAAGCCCTAGCAACCAATCACAGAAGAGAACCCTGGCCAGCCCCACCTGACCTCATTGAGCCAATCAGAGGGCTCCCAGCCTAAGCCCTGGCACCCAATCACAGAAGGGAACCCTGGCCAGCCCCCTCCCCCCTGTATAATAAGGAGGGCTGCCATGATGAGAATCTCATCCTTGCTTGTGAATGCTCACTAAGAGACATGCTCCAGTGCTGCTGGCCTAGCAAGTGCTGTATACAGTGATAAACCTAAAGCTGTTCAGTGATTAACCCCTTCACTATCACTACACTATTGTTGTATTGTTAATTAGATTAGCTAGCTTGATTTCATTCAGTGACAGTCAGAGTGTGTTCTGCAGGGCTGCTGCAGCTGCTATGTGTCTGTGCTGTGCACAGACCAGGCCAGCTGCTGCCTGCTGGCCAGCTAGCCTTAGCTACAGTATAGGTTAGGTTAGGGAATATGATTACAGTGTTATTGTGTAGTTAGTACTGTAGTACTGCAGTCAGTGCTAGTAGTTGTTAGAGTAATAGTACTACTGTGTTAGCTTACTACAGAACTGCTGTGCTGTGAGCAGTGACAGTTAGTGTGCACTAGTGTCTTCTCCTCTGCTGTCTGGCTGGCACTCGGCACTTTGCATGTGGCACTTTGCACATGACACTTTGCACATGGCACTTTGCACTTGGCAATTTGCACGTGGCACTTGGCATGTGTCACGTGCAAAGTGCCAAGTGCAAAGTGCCACGTGCAAAGTGCAAAGTGTTACGTGCAAAGTGCCACGTGCAAAGTGCCACGTGCAAAGTGCCAAGTGCCAAGGTGCCACGTGCCAAGTGCAAAGTGCCACATGCCACGTGCCATGTGCCACTGCCAAGTGCCACGTCCGGCATGCTCCTGGCAGATGTTTCAGCTGCTGCTGCATTGCCCTGCTCCTACTGCCTTTGCTGCTCCCACCGCCAGGGTGCCACAGGCCACTGCTGCTGTGCTGATACCACCTATATTTAACCCAAAACACAGTTGCTGTGTAATTTTTTGGAGGTGTCTGGGCTGAAAACTGCCATGTCCCAGTTGTGCGTTTGGACTTTGGACACAAGGGGCTTGATTCACAAAGCCGTGCTAACTGTTAGCACGCTGGTGAAAAGCCCATTATCACGCCTAAACTCAGTTTAGGCATGATAAAATAAATTTGCGCGCAATGTTTTGCGCGCAAAGTTTACGCGCGCAACGTCATTAAACCCTATGCAACATTTTGCGTGCACCGGACTGAGAGGCCACATCTGGAGTATGGAATACAGTTTTGGGCACCACAGAAAGGACATTGACCTTCTGGAACGGATAAAAAAACGGCAATTAAATTAATCAGAGGGATGGAAGATCTCACTTACCAAGAAAGGTTGGACAAACTGGCCTTATTTAGCTTGGAAAAAAGGAGACTGAGAGATGACCTGACCTCCCTAGCGGTACTGACGGATATACACATCAATACAAAACATGCTGTGAACAGTATTGAAGTACATAAACGTTAATACTCTCCTGCACTGTATACTAGACCCTTTCTTGACACATTTTGGCAAGTTACAAGAAAAAAAAGGCTATGAAAATTAATTGGATCACTTTTGCACAGAAATCCTGGGGAAATTGAACGCCAGGGAGGATAACATGTATAAATATATCAGAAGGCAATACAAAAGTTTGGCACTGGCAGATGAGCTTTTTGTCCCCTAGAGTTGTACGACGAACAAGGGGGACATGATTTGTGTATGGAGGGAAAAAATGTTCTCATTTATTTAGAAAGGGGTCCTTCACAGTGAGAGTGGTTAAAATCTGGAATCTCTTATCTCAGGAAGTAGTTATGGGCGGCAAACTCTATATTTGCATTTAAAGAGAGCTTGGATGCTTTCCTTGAATTGAAAGGTATCCACGGCTATAATTATTAGGTACGTCCCGGAAGAGTTGATCCAGGGATTTATTTAACTGCCATCTGGAGTTGGGAAGGAATTTTTCCCTTTTAAGGCTAATTGGCCCAGGTCTTGTAATGGTTTTCACCTTCCCCTGGATCAACTGGGATATGTACGGGTTCAGGTTCCTGTTTTTGTTTTTATTATTGTTATCATTGTTTATTTTTTTCTAGTTGGACTTAATGGACAGATGTCTTTTTTTCAACCAAACTAACTATGTAATTTTACCTATAGTCTAAATCTTTAGTAGTTGCAGAGAGTGAAACAGTTGGAAAAGAAAAGAGAGTAAAGTCCCCCATCTTATTGCAGAATCAATAGAGACTTGAACAGTTAAAGCAACCCAGAAGTGAAACATTAAAAAAAAAAGTTAAATACTTAACTCAGTTGTGGATGGTCTAGAGGCTTCCTGAATCATCCTACAGACACTGTTCCGGTGCAGGCTCCTCTATATCTATTCCACTGTTGAATAGCTTTGTTCAGGCTGCCAGTGTGGCTGTGGATGAGCTCATCCACACTGGGCATGTGTGAGTAAGGTCCGTACATGTCCAGCAGAACATACCCACTTGTGCACAGCTGTCTTCCTCCATGCACAAGCACGTCGTTCTACTGGGCATGCAGGTACCTTCCTTGCACATGCCCAATCTGGATGTGCTCATTCACAATTTAACTGACATGACTCATTGTCTCTCTGTTGTAGGACTTATTTTAATGTGTGTTGAAACATCTAGAGTGGCTTATGTGAAATAAATCACTAGTACAACACCTGCTCTGGAGCCAAGCCAAGAGACTGGCTACTTAATGGCACAATCAGGGAGATGCACATTGAAGGAAAGCACTTTTTGAACATTACTGACAAAGAGGAAGTGACCACTGTACTTCAATTATATACACCAGAGTGGTAAGACTTATATTCACGGAGAACGCTCCATGCATACTGGCTCTACATACCCTGGCACTCTTATTGGCCTGGAGAAGCGGGCTTAGACCCATGAAACGCGTCGACTGTGCAAAAATAATATTCTCTTTTTTTTCCATTTATCGTTTTACTGTTGTTTTTAACTCAGTTTTATAAACCCCTGGGTGCTTCTTTACCCTCATTGTGCTTCTAAGACTGAAATAGTCTGTGCAACAAAACTTGTAGTTGGATGGAGTTGATATAATCCATGCAACAGCCACACCCACAAAGTCCTTCTACTCCACTGCTCTGGTCATGTGGTTCAAATTTCAAGACAGCTATTTTCCATCTGTAGAAACCTAGATCAGGCCAGGGCATGAAAATGATTGTTAAGCCCTTAAAGAGATACTGAAGCTAAAAAAATTATGATATTATGATTTGTATGTGCAGTACAGCTAAGAAATAAAACATTAAGATCAGATACGTAAGTCTAATTGTTTCCAGTACAAGAAGAGTTAAGAAACTCCAGTTGTTATCTCTATGCAAAAAAGCCATTAAGCTCTACGACTTTCAAAGTCCTGGAGAGGGCTGTCTTCTGACTTTTATTATCTCAAATGTTAGTGAACAAATTTCTTTTTCTCTGCCAGAGGAGAGGTCATTAGTTCACAGACTACTCTGAAATAATCATTTTAAATGCTGAGTGTTGTGTAATCTGCACGTATTATAGAATGATGCAATGTTAGAAAAAACACTATATACCTGAAAATAAAAATATGAGAATATTTTCTTTGCTGCTAATCTTCTAGTAATTATTCATAGTACACAACCAATTCATTATATCATATATATTTTTTTCGCTTCAGTGTCTCTTTAAAGAGAGTCTAAAGCCATTTAATATACCTGTTTTTATCCAGCAGGCAGCTTCAGCATTATAATCCAAACTGATTCACCGTGGGGATGTGGCAGAACGAGGTCTTAATACCCCCGAAATCCCCAGGGCAAAATTCGGGGCTCCTTCCGGGTAAAGGCAGAGCTTTGTGGAGTAGCTTTGCCTCTGCTCGTCTTAATCTCCGCTGATCTCCGCCTCTCCCTGCCCCTCTCATTCTTCACTGAGAGGGGCGGGGAGAGGCGTCGATCAGTGGAGGATTGACTGTACTGGAGGCAGAGCTACAGAGCAACGTTCTGCCTCCTCCGGGCAGCAAAATCCACGTTCTGGAAAGTCGTGGAATTTTGCCCCGGGGATTTCATAGGGATAAAGATCTTGTTCTGCCACATCCCCACGGCGAATCACTTTGTATTGTAATGCTGAAGCAGCCTGCTGGATAAAAACAGGTATTTTAAAGACTTCAGACTCTCCTTAATAGGCATATTCTGATACATGTAAAAATTAAAAAAAAATATCCAGCAATGAAAGGGTTTGTTGCCGAAAGTTGCTTTTTAAATGTTTTTACCTCAAAATATTTACCTCTTATTAATTCTTGTTTTTGAACCAATTTCTCCTTTGAACCTCCCGTGACTTCAGCTGTTACATCTCTCACGTTAGATATTAGACGGAACGATGTGTTTCTTTCTGGTGGAGGTACCGCTAGCTTTGTTTTCTCTTTTGGTTAAATATATTGATATCAAAGAAGAAAAAAAGCAGATAAAGATAAGGAAGATGAAATGCCTGAAGGGGAGAGATTCATTAAGCTGTAACAGTTTGAAGAGTGCTATCTCCAGGGAGAAGAACGATTCCTGGGCTTCTGGCTTCACAGTTAGTTTGTGATCTTTATTTCATTCCCCAAAATAAAGTCAATCTTGTTGAATTCAATCAACAGGTGAAGCTTACTTTTTTATAATGGTGTCACAATATCACCTCAACCCAGGGCCGGATTACCGACCAGGCAACAAAAGCAACCACTTGGGGCCCCCATTCAGAGTCAAAGGGGCCCCATCAGCACATAAACCAGCCCTCGCCATCCTGTCAGCGGTGGCTGGATGGTATAATGGTTAAAGGGACTCTGAGCAGTGCAGTAACTATGGAAAGATGCATATCATTTTAAAGCTCTCTTTCTCCTCTTTCCAATCATATATAAACCGCCGCCCTATGCCTTTTAATTTTCACTATTTTCGTGATAGAAATCGCGGCCACGGCAATTTCGATCGCGAAAATAGCGAAAACTGAAAGGCATAGGGTGGCAGTTTATCCAAAGTCGGCAGCTTGATTCTGCACAATGCAATGAAATATAAGGAACCCAGGGGGATATAATTACAAACATCATGCTGGTAGGTGTGAGGATGTAATTAATTAGTTGTGGGTATGCTTAAAGGAATACCCACAGGCACTGCTCGGAGTCCCTTTAAGGGCTCTGCCTCTGACACAGGAGACCAGGGTTCGAATCTCAGCTCTGCCTGTTCAGTAAGCCAGCACCTATTCAGTAGGAGACCTTAGGCAAGTCTCTCTAACACTGCTACTGCCTATAGGGCGCGTCCTAGTGGCTGCAGCTCTGGCGCTTTGAGTCCGCCAGGAGAAAAGCGCGATATAAATGTTATTTGTCTTGTCTTGTCAAATGATGCCGTGCGCCAGGGTCGGACTGGGACACTGGGGGCCCACCAAAGACATTTCAACCTGGGGCCCACACATCCCATGATTGCGGTGAAAAAATGGCGTGGCCATGCACCGGAAGGTGGGAGTGGTCATGATATATTATGGACAGGGCCAAATGTACATGATCTTAGCAGCATTGTAATTCAGAGACACTGCTGCCCAGCAAAACTTTGCATAGAGTCCTCTCCTTCAATAAAAAAGTAATGTCCTATTTTGCAGAGGTTGCAGAGGTTGCGACCACATTGGGGCCCTTGGACCAAAGGGGCCCCGAAGGGCCCTCCCTCAACTACAGTATTACCTCTCTATTGGTCCTGTGCTATTAATAATCACTTCTATAGATACTTTGAACAGTGGTAATCATTAACAAGCTATCCCCTTCTTGCACCTCTGACACTGTGGTTGCCATTGGCAGGTTTTGGTGCGCCGTATCAATTGTTATGTATAGAGTGCTTGGGGGGCCCCATTGTAACATTTGCATCAAGGCCTACAGCTCCTTAGCTACGCCACTGCTCTCAGCATGAGTGATTACAGCACTGAGAAGAGAATTTTTGTGCTGCAGGCAGCAATTAGAGCTCTGTCAGACAAGGAGGGGGGGGCCCACCAGAGACCTGGAGGGGGGGCCCACCGAGGGAAAAAACTGTACTACTGTGGCCCAGTCCGACCCTGCCGTGCGCTGCTGATTGTCTTCAGAGCCAGGCTCTCCTCCTAGGTCCCTCTCCTGCTACTGTGCGCTCTGCCACTGCCCACCCCTCCCTTCTTCCCTTCCCACAGAGAACCACAGCTGCAGCAAGAATGATAGCAGCAGATGGCAAACGCTCACTCACCTATCCATGATCCAAGCGATAGAGATTCCGTCATCTGAAACCCATCTGTCTCTTCTACAGTGCAGCCGCTCGCTCTGAACTTCCTGATTCTCAGATCAGGCAGGAAGTAGGAAGTAGTAATAGTAGTAGTAACAAAGCGGCAGCACTCTAGAGGAGACAGATGGGCTCCAGATGACGGGACCTCTATTGCTTGGATCGCAATAGGTGAATGTGAGTCATCTGGTGCTGTCATTCTCACCCGCTGCGGCTGCCTTCTCTGCTGGACTATCGTATTCATTGTGATGGAGGCTGCATGGTGGCTGTCTAGTTTGGGAGGAAATCGGTTGTTCGGTGGTGGGGGTGGTTATGTAATTCTGTCTGGGAAACGGCTTCTGGTTTGGCGGTGTCCAGAGCTTTCTGCTATTGCCAGGTTGGAGATGCAGGGAGAAAGTGCTGCTGCTGTGATATCTGGCACCCTCTTCACAGGGGTGCCCCAGCCCCTGAGTGAGTCAGGCTACTTCCAGGAGCTGGTACAGATGGACGAGTGGTTCACAGCATCTCTCCCACAGGCTCACGTGGTTGGATCTCCATTGTTGTTGCCTGGCGATGGGGACAATCAGTGTACGATCACCGGCACCATCTGCAGACCAAAAAGTGATCGACTATCCTGAGTCAGTCACTACAGACCGGTCTAATGTCCATTGGACGGCTACTGCACTGAGGCCTCCTGATTAAAGTCAAGAGAACCTGAAATGGGATTTAAAAACTCCTCTACGCCTCTGTGCTCTGTATCAATTTTTGTTTATAGAGCTTGAGGGGCCCAATTTAAAACTCGCACTGGGGCCCAGAGCTCCTAAGCCGCTCTACTGCTACAATTTATAACACTTTTAGGCTCCAGGATGTGTCTTGTATGTCTTTATACATTTGTGCGAGCTGTCACAGCTGTTGCATTCTGGGTCTTGTTCAGGTGTACATACCCTTCACAGAGCACTGCAGGATTTAGCGTGTTACTATCAATAACGCAGAGATTATTGTCATATTTGTTCAGTCTGATGCAATTTGTGCTGATGGATGCTGTGTGGGAAGCATTAGGGCGCAGCAGAGCGCAAGCACTGTAAACATTTTCACATATATCGTAACTCAATTGATTTCAGCAATGTAAGTTGCCATTTTAGAGGATTTAACCAAATTAGATTTCAGCCCTTTTAAAAACATTATATATTGTGTCATTTGTAAATATCAAAAATGTTACACGTGGCGATCAAGAAGAGGAATTTTTTTTAGAAAGATCGTCCATGTCTTTAAGAACGAACACATCATTATATAATTATATACCATGTTAAAGGGAACTACACTGGTTATCCATCAGGGTTTTTTTTTTTTTTTTTTTTCACATTTTTGGGAGGTAAGCACTATATTCTATAGTATTTTAAAGGGGAGCTATGGCCATAATTTCTCCATAGTATTAGCCACACTCTTATGTTAAGATGCTCTTATAAGAGAACCTGAGATGAATAGGACATAAGAATTTATACTTACGTAGGGCTTCCTCCAGCCCCCTGTAGGCTGTCTGCTCGATCGCTGTTCCCCTGGTCTCCTTTGTTCTCCCGCACGCTGGCCCGGCAAATTCCCCAACTGGCCCAGTCACGGGCTACTGCACATGCGCAGTTTGCTAAGACTCTGCTTGCTCATAATGTGCCAGGCCAAAGGAGTTGGATCAAGGGGGAAGGGGGAGCACGCTGGGACCGCTATTTGGCTGGGTTACTGATTCCACTGCGGGAGAATGGAGGGAATCAAGAGGACAGGTATCAAACAGACAGCCAGGGGAGGATTGGCCAGGGGGGAAGGGGGGAGATTTCCCCCCAGGATGCCTCTCATTTAATGATTTAGGGCTGGCTGATCCACCAATCTTTTCGATAATTATTATTGAATCAGATGAAAACCTGTGCTGCCACAAGCATGCCCAATCAACGATTTGACTGATTTTGGGTGGAAATTTGTTGAATGTATTGATCTGAGATGCTGGGAAATCTCAGGTCGATGTGGTCGATCAAGTGCAGCAATCACGAATGATGAATGTGATGGAAACCCAGGCCATTGGCCCTTAAAATATATTATGTGCCCCCCGATGCCTGTGCATTATACTTTACCTGACACGCTGTCCCTCAAGTGTCCTTGCTGTATTTCTGCATTGGCGCCCCACGTGACCGTCGGCATATAGCACGTGGGACGCATGTGTGACATAATTTGGGCTGGGGGCGGGGCTGCCATGAAAACGGGCCTCTAGTTTGTGTTTTCCCTCCAGGCCAAAAGGCCTCAGTCCTCCCCTGCAGACAGCCTAAAAAGAACTGGAGGAAGCTCCAGGTAAGTATCAATCCTTATGTCCTATTCATCTCTGGATCTCTTTAAAGTGAACTGAGCACCTTTTTTAGCACTCAGAACATTTCTATAGCACATGAAAAATGCATGCCAACAATCTGTTTCATTATTAAAATAAACTTTCATTTTACCTTGTATTTTACATTCAAAGTAGCTTTATTGGCCTGTTTCAGCAGGCCTGCCCGACCGTCCCCAAACGCAGAGACTTCAGGAAGCTAATTGTTTTATTGAGCTAATCCACTGTGAACCGAATTGTTCATTGGGATGATCCGGATGATTCGACTTACAAAAAAGATCCGGATCAAATGAACAATTCATTCATGACCCGGACAACACTATAAGTCCAGGTTACATCACCACAGTGCAGTGAATATTAATTAGCCATGTGGCTAGTCACTGAGCATGTGCAAGCAGTCTAACGCAGCTAAAGCCCAGTATAACGCACAGCATGCTGCACTTTCCCAGAACGTGCAGCGTTACAATGTAACGCAATGTGGGCACTGTGAACAGCCCATTGATTTTTCATTACTGTGCGGTGGGCTGCGTTACAGGCTGCTCTAACGTGTGCCTGTAACGTCTCACTGTGAGAGCAGCCTAAAAGCAGTTCTACCTCTTACCCTTTCCACACTATCTAAAATGAAAGTAAAATGTCTTCCTGGAGTTTGGGCGCCAGGGAAAGAGGTTTTAGATTCCACCACTAATTTCCATGCTTTTTAGTTTTGCCAAAAAATGTAAATTCTGTTACTTCAAAGCAATGCTGAAGTGGGATCCATTGCCCCATCTCAATGCCAATCAGAGCTTTGACTCCAATGAAATCCATTTTCACATTTTATTTGGGATTTTATGGGGGACATTTCAAGCTACAGAAAGAACGTCAGTTGTGAAGAGCCCCCCGCTGGCAGATGTGTAAAAATGAATTCCCAGGTACAGAACATCGACCGAGGGAGACAAGTGTCTTGCCAGGAGCCCTCCATAAACATTAGGCAGCCTCCCCGTGGATTAAATAGCGGTGTCTGCCTCTCTCCGCCACTCAGACATAATTTCCAGAGCATTACATGAATACACTCTTTGTCGGACAAAAAGCTGCATAAAACATAAGACAAGGGAAGATAAATCTCTGGCTCTGGCCTGTAAGAATGTCCCTCCTCTCCTCTATAAATAGAAACCTATGGGGCTGTGCAGAGCTAAAATGCATGGACACTTTCCAAAATGATTTGCACTGCTATAGGCTAGGTCTGCAGTAGAGGTTGTGCTGCATTTCCTGTAATGCAATAGAACAGGTAAGATGTGCAGCACAAGTCTCCGGTGGCGTACATACTGTATACTGTATATGTACGGAGGGAGAGGGCTTACGCTGACCTGCTCACAGCATAAAGCAGGAGTGAGGAAAAGTGTCACCCTTAGCAATCAATGATCAATTGTTAGGGTGGCACTCAGGGCCGGTCCTGGACTTTCTGCTGCCTGAGGCAAAGATCGTAAAGGCGCCCCCCCCCCCCCCCCCAATATTTCTACATAACATTACATCCCCCACACAACCGACCGTGTCCGTGAAGGAAAGCCTGAGTGACGCAGCAAAGTGAGTGACTGACTCACCAGGGATTGGGTCTCCCTCCGGGTCTGGCGGCGGCGAAGGGTGGGCATCCGCATCCAGCATGCATCCTGCACTGGCAGGGGACAGACGGCTGCGGTCTGCGGCCGGCATGCTCCATCTCGGATCTGAGGGATCTCGCGCTGGGCCAGTGAGCGGCGGCCGGCGGCAGCCAGCCAGCCTTATCATCATCATCGTCACGGTCACGTCGGCGGCGCTCGCTGCTCAGTGACTGACCATGACAATCAGCCGCAGCCAGGGCAGCAGAGCGGGCGGCAGCCGCCGCCATCAAATCAGCAGGCTTAGGCACTAGGCAGCGTCACCAGCGTGCAGCCTTGGAGGAGACAGGAGAGGCTGCAGAGCTCGGAGTCATCGGACTTGGAGGCCGGCGGCAACAGTGCAGTTTCTAGGCTAAAATGCACCCAGGGCGAGGGTGTAAAAATTGCGCCCCCCCCCCCGGTATAGGTAGCCAGCTATAGGTCCCCCCCGAGTATAGGTGGCCAGGCATGGGTGAGCCAGTAAAGTTGCCCCCAGTATAGGTTAGCCAGGTAGTTGCCTCCAGTATAGGTAGCCAGTATAGTTTCCCCCAGTATATGTTAGATAGGCAGGCACCCCCCCCCCCCGCCCCGGTATAAGTTAGATAAGTAGGTGCCCCCAGTACAGGTTAGCTAGGTAGGTGCCTCCAATATAGGTAGCCAGTATAGTTGCCCCCAGCATCGGTTAGATAGGTAGGTACCCCCAGTATAGGTTAGTTAGCTAGGTGCCCCCAGTATAGGTAGCCAGTATAGTTGCCACCTGTATAGGCTAGCTAGGTAGGTAGGTGCCCCCAATACAGGTTAGATAAGTGCCCCCAGTATAGGTTAGATAGGTAGCTTCCCCCAGTATAGGTTAGATTAGGTCACTGCCCTTCAGTATAGGTTAGATTAGGTAGGTGCCCCCAGTACAGGTTAGATTAGGTAGGTGCCCCCAGTATAGATTAGATAGGTAGCTTCCCCCAGCATAGGTTAGACAGGTAGCTGCCCCCAGCATAGGTTAGATAGGTAGCTGCCCCCCAGTATAGGTTAGATAGGTAGCTGCCCCCCATTATAGGTTAGATAGGTAGCTGCCCCCCAGTACAGGTTAGATTAGGTAGGTGCCCCCCAGTATAGGATAGATAGGTAGCTGCCCCCAGTACAGGTTAGATTAGGTAGGTGCCCCCCAGTATAGGATAGATAGGTAGCTGCCCCCAGTATAGGTTAGATAGGTAGCTGCCCCCCAGTATAGGTTAGATAGGTAGCTGCCCCCCAGTACAGGTTAGATTAGGTAGGTGCCCCCCAGTATAGGATAGATAGGTAGCTGCCCCCAGTACAGGTTAGATTAGGTAGGTGCCCCCCAGTATAGGATAGATAGGTAGCTGCCCCCAGTATAGGTTAGATAGGTAGCTGCCCCCCAGTGTAGGTTAAATAGGTAGCTGCCCCCCAGTATAGGTTAGATAGGTAGCTGCCCCCCAGTATAGGATAGATAGGTAGCTGCCCCCCAGTATAGGTTAGATAGGTAGCTGCCCCCCAGTATAGGTTAGATAGGTAGCTGCCCCCAGTATAGGTTAGATAGGTAGCTGCCCCCCAGTATAGGATAGATAGGTAGCTGGCCCCCAGTATAGGTTAGATTAGGTAGGTGCCCCCCAGTATAGGATAGATAGGTAGCTGCCCCCAGTACAGGTTAGATTAGGTAGGTGCCCCCCAGTATAGGATAGATAGGTAGCTGCCCCCAAAACAGGTTAGATTAGGTAGGTGCCCCCCAGTATAGAATAGATAGGTAGCTTGCCCAGTATAGGTTAAGTAGGTAGGTGCCCCCTCATAATGGCGGAGGGGGGAGCCGGAGCCGCGGGGAGGGCAGCCCGACCTCTCCCTCCCTCTCCACGGGCCGCTCTCCATGCTCCCCCCTCGGACTGTAGGCAGCAGAGTTAGGGCGCAGGGAAGCGCTGCTGTACACAGCTGTTACTCACCTCCCTGGATCCGATCGCCGCTCCCGCCCTGCTGGTCTCCTCTCTGCAATGTAGCCGCTGCTGATACATTACACACGCTGCGTCCTGTTTACACAGGAAGCAGCCGCGTGTGTATCAGCCGGCTAGGCAGAAAGGAGACCAGCAGGGCGGGAGCGGCGATCGGATCCAGGGAGGTGAGTAACAGCTGTGTACAGCAGCGCTTCCCTGCGCGCTAACTCTGCTGCCTGCAATCCGAGGGGGGAGCATGGAGAGCGGCCCGGGGAGAGGGAGGGAGAGGTCGGGCTGCCCTCACCGCGGCTCTGGCTCCCCCCGCTATCACAGCCACGTCATCTGGTGCCGCCCCTCCACTTCCTGCCGCCTGAGGAACCCGCCTCACCCCGCCTCATGGGCGGGCCGGCAGGGAAATGTACTCTATAGACACACTGTTTGGCTATGGGAAGGGGGTGGAACATCAGTAATCAGCTTCTGATGGTTCAGGTGAGTAGAGAATCAGTGTCCTTGTTCATCCTCCCTTTTTATGCATAATTTAGTCATTCAACAGTTAAAGATGGATCCCAATATCAGCCAGCAATCATAGGTGTCCCCTAATGTCAGCCAACAATCATAGATAGCTCACAATATGGGCCAGCAGCCATAGGTATTCCCTCATATTATCGGCTAGCAGTCATGAGTGGCTCCCAATATTGGCCATGCAGTCATAGGTGGCTCCCAATATTGGCCATGCAGTCATAGGTGGCTCCCAATATTGGCCATGCAGTCATAGGTGGCTCCCAATATTGGCCATGCAGACATAGGTTGCTCCCACTATTGGCCATGCAGTCATAGGTGGCTCCCAATATTGGCCATGCAGTCATAGGTGGCTCCCAATATTGGCCATGCAGTCATAGGTTGCTCCCACTATTGGCCATGCAGTCATAGGTGGCTCCCAATATTGGCCATGCAGACATAGGTTGCTCCCACTATTGGCCATGCAGTCATAGGTGGCTCCCAATATTGGCCATGCAGACATAGGTTGCTCCCACTATTGGCCATGCAGTCATAGGTGGCTCCCAATATTGGCCAGCAGTCATAGGTGGCTCCCAATATTGGCAATGCAGTCATAGGTGGCTCCCAATATTGGCCAGCAGTCATAGGTGGCTCCCAATATTGGCCATGCAGTCATAGGTGGCTCCCAATATTGGCCATGCAGTCATAGGTTGCTGCCAATACTGGCCAGCAGTCATAGGTGGCTCCCACTATTGGCCATGCAGTCATAGGTGGCTCCCAATATTGGCCATGCAGTCATAGGTGGCTCCCAATATTGGCCAGCAGTCATAGGTGGCTCCCAATATTGGCCAGCAGTCATAGGTGGCTCCCAATATTGGCAATGCAGTCATAGGTGGCTCCCAATATTGGCCATGCAGTCATAGGTTGCTCCCAATATTGGCCAGCAGTCATAGGTGGCTCCCAATATTGGCCATGCAGTCATAGGTTGCTGCCAATACTGGCCAGCAGTCATAGGTTGCTCCCAATATTGGCCATGCAGTCATAGGTGGCTGCCAATATTGGCCAGCAGTCATAGGTGGCTCCCAATATTGGCCAGCAGTCAGGGCCGGATTTGTGGGAAGTCCAAAGAGGCACGTGCCTAGGGCGGAGCCAAGGAAGGGGCGGGTTGACAAACAAGCAGTCAACCTGCCACCCAGACTCCTCACAGCCGCTGACACTATTCCTCACAAAAATGTAGTGAGAGTGCCATGTTTGTCAGCAGCCGCCCCCTGCTTTGCTCTGCACACAGTAAGATGTCTCTGTGTGCAGCAGCAGCGGCTACTGACAGGGACAGAGCGGGCAGCTTTACTAACTTGAGTGTGACAGCCAGGAGCAGCGGCTGTATCGCTGCAGCCCTGCTCGCTGTCATTCTCTAACAGTCACATGGTAAGGCTGCCCCGCCCCCGCTTCCTCCCACTTGCTTGTGTGCCGGGCAATTTGAAGCACACAAGAGGAGTTCTGCTCTGTGTGTTCAGAATCAGCAGACATGAAGTGAAAGGACGCTCATCTCCTCCCCCTGTTTTCCACATGGCTGCACTACTATGGGCAGGAATTGTACAGCTGCTGATCTGACCTGATGTGACTGACATCCTGTGAGGGAATGAGAGCACCTTGTAATTGAATGGAGGAAGGGACCCAGGACACTGTAAGTTAAAAGTACCGTGTGTGTTTTAAAGGAGAACTAAAGCTAAAAAAAAACATCAGCTTAAACAGGATGTACACATTTCTGGAGTTTCTTCCAGCCCCCCAGAGTGTTCTTGCCCCTCAGGACTCCTTAGGAGTCCTCTTTGTTATATAGCTGTCACTCCTCTTAAAAAGCTACAACTGGGCACAGTCACACATACCTCCCAACATTTCAATGTCCCAAAACGGGACAATTAGGCCACACCCCTGGCCACGCCCCCAACCCCCTAGTCACGTCCACCCCAGGGGAAAAAAAAGTTGTTTTTTTTTAAATAATTTTGTTATTAAATTACTCCCAAATGGGAGGGTGCCGGGGTGGTGGTGGTGAGGAGGAGGAGGGGGGTGGCCAGGCAGAGAGAGAGGGGAAAAAAAGCCGATCGAGGCACCAGCCCGCCCGGTATGCGGCATGTATGGCCGCCGCCGCCATCATTATCCTTCTCCCTCCCTCCTAATATGTCCCCCAGTGTCCCCGGCTTCCCCCCGCACAGTAATATGGGCAGCAGAGCGGGCAGTGAGTCTTACCACTGCCTCTTCGCTGCGTACCGGGATCTCCTCTGATCTTCTCGCTTCCTGTGACGTCACAGGAAGCGAGAAGATCAGAGGAGATCCCGGTACGCAGCGGAGAGGCAGTGGTAAGACTCACTGCCCGCTCCGCTGCCCATATTACTGTGCGGGGGGAAGCCGGGGACACTGGGGGACACATTAGGAAGGAGGGAGGGAGAAATAAATAGCGGCGGCAATCCATCCCGCATGCAGATCCCCGGGGCTGGTGCCTCGATCAATTTTTTTCCTTCTCTCTGCCCAGCGGCCGGGACAGAAGGGGGGCAGCGCGGGATGGCGGGAGGGGCCCCCCAAATCGGTACAGTCCCGATCAAATCGGGACTGTTGGGGACTATGGTTACAGCTATGGCACATGCAAAGTCCTATGTGCACAGCGCCTCCTCGATTATGCTCCCCAGCAGCAATGGCCAGTAAGGTTCTGTGCATGTGCGATCTGGAGTATTTTCAAGCATGTGCAGATTGCTCTTGGCCACGGCCGCCTTGCTGCTTGGAAGCATAATGCACCATAGCTGCGACTGAGGTCAGTCGCAGCTTTTTAAGTGTGGCTATTGCAGATGGAGAGGAGTCTAAACTAACTGATTTTCTGGAGTTGTGTGGTGGCGTTTTTTTTATTCTTTAAAGTACACCTGAGATTTGTTTAAAACTATGCATTTTTACTTACCTGGGGCTTCTTACAGCTCTCCGTAGTCCTTGAGGCACCACAGCATTCCCTGAGCCCCCTCCATTCTTTACTGGCGGCTTTGTAAGTTTGGCACTCTGAGTGCGCATGCACAGTCCCATTCACACACCTTTCTCAAGTATGCCCCCTTCGTTCCACCCTGGTCCATTAACTCACACTGTGGCCCCCAGTTCTGGTCCTCATGTCATCTGATTACCTATACTGAGAGTGTACGAGCACAACCGTCCTGTGTATGTGCAAGTATATGCCCAGTACTGGGCATGTACTGACCATACTCAAGTATGACCAGTATAATTGGGCTTTTACACAGAGGGAAGCACAGCCTTGAGGAAGAAGAGGGCCCCAAGCAGCAGTGGTGGGGTCTGAATATCATCAGAGGGTCCCAGCACTGGAACAGTGGGCCCCAGGAGGATCTACTATGGTAAGTATCTACGGTATATTTTATTTTGCCTTAGGTTCACTTTAAGACTATATCCTTGAGGGAAAAGTGTGTGTAAGTTCGGGAGTGGGGTTGGTTGAGATGCTCTTGGCAGTGGCGTAGCAATAGGGGTTGCAGAGGTAGCGACCGCATCGGGGCCCTTGGGGCAGAGGGGCCACAAAGGGTCCACCCTCTATCACAGTATTAGCTCTCTATTGGTCCTGTGCTGGTAATAATCACTTCTATAGATGCTTTTAATAGTAGTAATCCTTAACACACTATTCCCCATCCCCTTCTTGCAACTCTGACAGTGTGGTTGTCCTTGGCAGGTTTTGGTATGCCACATCAATTGTAATGCGCAGAGTGCTTAGGGTTAGGGGGCCCCATGTAAAACTTGCACCGGGGCCCATAGCTCCTTAGCTACGCCACTGGCTCTTGGTCAGGGGGCGGCTGGTGAAAGTGGGCCTTGGGCGGTAAAAAGTAGAAATCCGGCCCTGCCAGCAGTCATAGGTGGCTTCCAATATTGGCCATGCAGTCATAGGTTGCTCCCAATATTGGCCAGCAGTCATATAGGTTGCTCCCAATATCGTCCAGCAGCCATAGGTATCTCCTAATATCGGTCAGCAGCCATAGGTATCCCCGAATATCGGCCAGAAGCCATAGGTATCCCCTAATATTACCTAGCAGTCTTAGGGGTGTTCCCTAATATCAGCCAGCAGTCAATGGTATCCCCTAATATCATCCAGCAGTCATAGATGGATCCAAATATCAACCAGTAGTCATAGGTGCCTCCCATTATTATCAGCCAGCAGCCATAGGTGGCCTCCAATATCGGTCAGCAGTCATAGATGGCACCCAATATCAGCAGGCAGTTACTTCTGCATCACATTGTGTCTAATCCAGTGATTAGAGCGGGCTGTTATACTCCTGACTGCCATTTTCTGTTAGGTACATTTTGAAATAAATATATTTGAATATGCACAAAAAAAACAACAACGTTAGAGCCAGAAAAATGTTAGCCATAAAACGGACAGAGTTGGATCTTCTTAGCAAGAATGGAATTTCACTTTAAATCATTATTGGTCTGTAGATTAGAGAGCTATTTAAATAGGAACTGTAACCAAGGATTGAACTCCATCCCAATCAGTAGCTGATACCACCTTTCCACAGGAAATATTAACTTTTTCTTAAAAAGATCAAGGGTGTCTGTGTGGCTAATATTGCATTGAAAACCCTCAGAGCAGGGACAAGGTCCTCCAGCACCCAAGGCTGTGACACCAAAGTGCGCCCCTCCATCCCTGCCACCCCAGCCGTCACACACTGATTGCTATTAGACTAAGAGGGACACAGGGCCCCCCAACCTCGTCAACACCTTAATATCTAGTTATCTGGCTTGCAGTCACTGCCATGTATCCCCTTTTCTTATTTCTTTCTGCTTCATACACAATTAGGAATGACAACTGAATGAATGGTGCGCCCCCTCCTACACTGTGCCCTGAGGCTGGTGCCTCTACAGCCTATGCCTCGGCCCGGCCCTGAAAACCCTCCCACAGTGTGATGTCATGACCACGGTACTGACAGTTTGCTGTCTGTGAACCTCGTTGCATTGTGGGAAATAACAGCTTTTTCTACCTGCCGAGCAACCTGTATCTCCCTCTGAGCTAGAACGCTCAGTTAATTAACATTCCGTACAGATCACCTGGCAGAACTAAAGCCGTCCCCACCAGTGATAAATCTCAGAATGTAAATCGGGGAGAGAAACGATTTTACAATGGGCAAACACTGACTAAATAATCTATGATAGAATATTGTGACAAAATAAGATATTGTATTCATTATGTTATTTTCACTACAGTTCCTCTTTAAGTTTGCTGTGAGTTTTATCCTATGGAGAAATCCGCATTAAATCCCACTTATATATAAAATAACATTATCGACCAGCGTTACTCAAACAATAATCCTCTGAATCAAAGAACGCCCCTTCACCGAAAGATTTCCTTTTCAATAAAACAAGCCGAAGGTATTAAAATAAAATTGCTTTTAAGTTGCTTAATTGATTTTGTTTCGCCCCTGAATACAACAGCGATCGATTTCACATAGCCGTCAATTTCAGGGTAAAATGTCACAGTTTTCCTCCTAGGACAGGAACACAATGTGAAACTCGAGTATGGCTCTCGATTAATCCCAAGGGAACGTGTTTTAAGTGTAATTATTATCCTGAACAGCTCAATCGGAAAACACATCATTATAAATGCATGCCCGTTCTTCCTAAGCAGTGCTTAGCCTTGATAAAATCTATGTACGCCAATAATGTACGGTCCATTGCTGTAAAGAATAATGGTTTCTGTTACCAGCGCTGACTCATCAAGCCTTAAAGAAAACCTGAACTGAAAATTAAAAGTCAAAATAAACATACACAAGTCATACTTACCTCCTGTGTAGTCTACTCTTCAATCTATTTTTCCCCTCCTGCGTCCTGTTTGTCCACTGTGATTAATGGAATTCTCCGTCCTCCATTTTGAAAATAGCCATTACCCCATAACAGCTTTCTGGTCAGCACACAGTTAAACTGTAACATCGCCCACTTGAGCCATAGGGAAACATGGACACATCAGTTCTCCTCTCAGCTGTAACTGACAGCAACTGATATATAACTGACAGCAACTGATATTGTCAGAACTGGAAGGGATCACTGTAAGAAGAAAATGGAGCACTTCTGAGAGGAACTGACGGCAAGGTAACTATGTAATGTTCATTTGATGTTACCTCATGTGTTTATTTTAAATAATTTTACTCAGTACAGGTTCTCTTTAAAGGCAATGTACAGAGATTATTATAATCTTTATTTTGTTTATTTATACTGTAAGGGTTAATATTAGCGGCTACAGACTCACTATATACCAGCAGTCCTGGATGCGTGCCTGGCTTTTAGGGGCATAAAGAGAGGATTTGCATATTAGGGGAGTGATGCATCATGGGAAACCACACTTGCTCACTTAAAGCTGAATTATCACAAATACCTTCTAATTTAAAGGATAACCGAGGCGACAGAACTGAATGAAAGTTTTTACCTTATTTGCTGCATAAATTATTTGGAATGCGGACTGCGCCGTCCTTTTCCCCACGATAGCCTCCGTCCTTGAGCTGGAAGCAGTATTGTGCGCAGTTAGGCAGGCTGCGCACATGGCTACGTAATTATAAACCCTCGGACACCACATCCACACTCCCGACGGTGTCCAGGACACCATGCGCGCAAACTCACATGCTGGAGACCGCCGGGAGCAGGGACACAGGGGCTGAGTGCGTCGCCTGCTGAACTGCACAGGCGCAGCTTGTAATGTACAGTACTGCTTCCAGGTCATGGATGGAAGCCAAGGGGAGGGGAGGGGCCTGATCCGGACAGTTGGAGGCAATCTGGGGGAAAAGAGGAAGCAGTCCGCGTTCTACATACTTTATGGAGAAAGTAAGGTAAAAACTGTTATTCAGCTCAGTCGCCTTGATTATCCTTTAAAGTGAATGGGAACCGCATTTAAAAAAATGAGACAGATACTTACCCAAGGAGAGGGAAGGCTCTGGGTCCCCTCGTTCCAGTGCTGGCTCGCCGGGTAATACTGCTTCACCCGGCCAAAGGAGGCTTCAGAAGTCTTCAGGGAGCCCAAGTGCTCCTAAAGAAGGGCGGCCCTGTATAGCACCTGCGCGAACGCGCTCTCTTGCACGCTTACGTCTGTGCAGTATGGAGCTGCACGTCTTCGGGAGGCCATGGCTCCCAAATACTTTCAAATGCCCTTTCGGTGGGGGATTGAAACGGGGGGGGGGGGGGGGGGGGAGGGGGAGCCAGTACAGGATAGAGAGCACCGAGAAAGGAGACAGAAGGCTCTATATGACCCAGAGCCTTCCCTCTCCTTAGGTAAGTATTTGCTTCATTTTTTAAAAAATGCGGTTCCCATTCACTTTAAAGAGACTCTGTAACATTAAAAACATCCCCTGGGGGGTACTCACCTCGGGTGGGGGAAGCCTCCGGATCCTAATGAGGCTTCCCACGCCGTCCTCTGTCCCACGGGGGTCTCTCCGCAGCCCTCCGAACAGCCGGCGACTGTGCCGACTGTCATTTCAATATTTACCTTTGCTGGCTCCAGCGGGGGCGCTGTGGCGGCTTTCCATTCCGAACTACACGGAAATACCCGATCTCATTCGGGTCCGCTCTACTGCGCAGGCGCAGGAGACTTGCGCCTGCGCAGTAGAGCGGACCCGACGGCGATCGGGTATTTCCGTGTAGTTCGGAATGGAAAGCCGTCAGAGCGCCTGCGCAGGAGCCAGGAAGGTAAATAATGACGTCACCGCTGCCCGGACTCCACGGAGGGCTGCAGCGAGACCCCTGACGGATGGAGGACGGCGTGGGAAGCCTCATTAGGATCCGGAGGCTTCCCCCACCCGAGGTGAGTACCCCCCAGGGGATATTTTTATGTTACAGTTCCTCTTTAAGAAGGCAAAATTACATTTAATGAAGATTAGGGAACCTGGCCAGAGTTAGTGTGGAGTTGGTGCCCACTGGTGGCTCTGCACTGATTTTAGAGTAAATAAATGTTTAGAGACATGTCCTATGTAGCAGTAAAACAGGATACTTTACTAATTCCAATCAAAACTTTGCCAGTCAGGCCAGCAGGTGGAGGAATTGGATGAGGGAAATTGTTGCAGTTTCACAAAGAACTCCCACCCAGTCGGTGAGAATTTTGCAAATCAATTTTCCAAACTTGCACTGATGCCAATGGCCCTGAGTGGTTGGTTGCAAAGCCCCATAGGAGCTATCATCACCAAATTTGAAGGGTATGTTAGGGAGAATAGTAGGAACAGGTAAACCATTTTTACAAAAAGACCTTGTGATTTTAAAAATGTTTAAAAAAACAACAACAACTGTTAAATGGCAGATGATGTGTCCCTACCCATCAGTGCTGAAGCTTTTTTGTCTCAGAAAAAAGATTAATGTGCCCCCTCCCCTTCTTTAACCCTTTCTCGCCCATGCAGGCTAGTATATGGAAAATGTGGAGCTGGGACAGTGTGGGGTTCTGCTTCCTAATCTATACCAGTCTGCATCACCCATGACCAGTGGCGGCGCCACACTGGGGCTTGCCCAGGCTTCAGCCCCAGCTGGCGACTTATCAGCCCCCCCCTAAAGCCCCCCCCCCCCCCCGCCGTGGCCACCGCAAGTTCCTTCAGGAGGAGGACTGTCTGGACACGTGAGGAGGGCCTGGCGCTGACTGTCACCACCAGCTATCAGTCACCGCCCCGGCCCGGGACATATACATAATGCTGGTACACTAGCAGCCACGCAGAGCGGCCTGCATATAAAAAATTCTGTCACGTGACGACGTCCAGCGTCACGTGACACTTGCAGCGCGCTTCCCTTGCCTGGCCCGCACAGGCAGCTTCAGCAAGTTGCCGCCGAAGAGGCGAAGAAAAGAGACTGCGTGTCTGCAGCATGCCCAGCACTCACACCCACCCAGCCCAGACACCCACGGACAGACAAGACAAGACAAGACAAATAACATTTATATCGCGCTTTTCTCCTGGAGGACTCAAAGCGCCAGAGCAGCAGCCACTAGGGTGCGCTCTATAGGCAGTAGCAGTGTTAGGGAGACTTGCCAAAGGTCTCCTACTGAATAGGTGCTGGCTTACTGAACAGGCAGAGCCGAGATTCGAACCCTGGTCTCCTGTGTCAGAGGCAGAGCCCTTAACCATTACACCATCCAGACCACCGTCTGGACAGCACAGGAAACGTCCGAGCGGCGTCGGACTGGAGCCGGGCCAGCCAGAGCTGAGGCAACAGCAGCAGCAGGAGGAACTCGTTACTCTGAGCGAGGAAGGAATGCTCAGTCAAGGCAGCTCAAGGTGGGTGTCCTCCTTTCCTGTGTCCAGCCAGCCAACTGCCAATTTTATTTTTTTTGCACAGGCCTGAGCTCAGCTGCCCTGGGGGGCCCCAGCCCACCACACCAGCCAGGCTTGAGGCCTTCCCACCCACCACCAGCCAGGCCTGAGGTGCCCCAGCCCACCACCACCAGCCAGGCCTGAGCTGCCCTAGCCCACCATTACCACCAGACAGGCCTGAGGTGCCCCAGCCCACCACCATCAGTCAGGCCTGAGCTGTCCTGGGGCCCCCAGCCCACCACCATCAACCATGCCTGAGGCCTTCCCACCACCATCCAGGCCTGAGGTGCCCCAGCCCACCACCACCAGCCAGGCCTGAGGTGCCCCAGCCCACTACCACCAGCCAGGCCTGAGGCCTTACCACCACCAGCCAGGCCTGAGGTGCCCCAGCCCACCACCACCAGACAGGCCTGAAGTACCCCAGCCCACCACCACCAGCCAGGCCTGAGGCCTCCAGCCCACCACCAGCCAGGCCTAAGCTGCCCTGGGGCCCCCAGCCCACCACCACCAGCCAGGCCTGCGCTGCCCTGAGGTGCTCCAGCCCACCACCACCAGCCAGGCCTTAGCTGCCCTGGGGCCCCCAGCCCACCACCACCAGCCAGGTCTCAGGCCTCCAGCCCACCACCAGCCAGGCCTGAGGTGCCCTGGGGCCCCCAGCCCACCATCACTAGCCTGACTACATATACTGGGGACAGCTATACGCCTGGCTACATATACTGGGGACACTGGCTGTCTGTCATTATGTGCATTAACTGGTGAAACGCTGTCTCTCATTACATGCATTTACTGGGGAAACGCTGTCTGTCATTATGTGCATTAACTGGTGAAAAGCTGTCTCTTATGTGCATTTAATGGGGAAACTCTGTCTGTCATTACGTACATTAACTGGCAAAAAGCTGTCTCTTATGTGCATTTACTGCAGAAACGCTGTCTGTCATTGCGTGCATTTACTGGTGAAAAGCTGTCTCTTATGTGCATTTAATGGGGAAACGCTGTCTGTTATTACATGCATTTACTGGTGAAAAGCTGTCTGTCATTACGTGCATTTACTGGTGAAAAGCTGTCTGTCATTACGTGCATTTACTGGTGAAAAGCTGTCTCTTATGTGCATTTACTGGTGAAAGGCTGTCTGTCATTACGTGCGTTAGCTGGTGAAAAGCTGTCTCTTATGTGCATTTACTGGTGAAAAGCTGTCTCTTATGGGCATTTACTGGTGAAAGGCTGTCTGTCATTATGTGCATTAACTGGTGAAAAGCTGTCTCTTATGTGCATTTACTGGGGAAATGCTGTCTGTCATTATGTGCATGAACTGGTAAAAAGTTGTCCCTTATGTGCATTTACTGCGGAAACGCAGTCTGTCATTATGTGCATTAACTGGTGAAAAGCTGTCCCTTATGTGCATTTACTGCGGAAACGCAGTCTGTCATTATGTGAATTAACTGGTGAAAAGCTGTCTCTTATGTGCATTTAATGGGGAAACTGTCTGTCATTACATGCATTAACTGGTGAAAAGCAGGCTCTTATGTGCATTTACTGCAGAAACGCAGTCTGTCATTATGTGAGTTAACTGGTGAAAAGCTGTCTCTTATGTGCATTTACTGGTGAAAAGCTGTCTCTTATGGGCATTTACTGGTGAAAGGCTGTCTGTCATTATGTGCATTAACTGGTGATAAGCTGTCTCTTATGTGCATTTACTGGGGAAATGCTGTCTGTCATTATGTGCATGAACTGGTGAAAAGTTGTCACTTATGTGCATTTACTGCGGAAACGCAGTCTGTCATTATGTGCATTAACTGGTGAAAAGCTGTCCCTTATGTGCATTTACTGCGAAAACGCAGTCTGTCATTATGTGAATTAACTGGTGAAAAGCTGTCTCTTATGTGCATTTAATGGGGAAACTGTCTGTCATTACATGCATTAACTGGTGAAAAGCAGGCTCTTATGTGCATTTACTGCAGAAACGCAGTCTGTCATTATGTGAGTTAACTGGTGAAAAGCTGTCTCTTATGTGCATTTAATGGGGAAACTGTCTGTCATTACATGCATTAACTGGTGAAAAGCAGGCTCTTATGTGCATTTACTGCAGAAACGCAGTCTGTCATTATGTGCATTAACTGGTGAAAAGCTGTCTCTTATGTGCATTTAATGGGGAAACGCTGTCTGTCATTACGTGCATTAACTGCTGAAAAGCTGATTCCTATGTGCATTTACAGGTGAAAGGCTACCTGTCATTATGTGCGTTTACTTCATTTTTTTTTCCATGTAACTACGTTAGCTGGTACAACTACATTACAGTTAGCCCCGCCCACATGACATCATGACCACGCCCAATTGTTCGCCGCGGCGCAAATTCCCCCCCCCCCCCCTCCAAGCCCGGCCTGCCAGCCCCCGTGCCCCCTTTGAGCCCCCCCAAAAATCTGAAGCTGGAGCTGCCTGTGCCCATGACATAGAGGCACTGAAAGAGAGGAATGGCAAAGCCTCCTCCTCTATAATCCTAAAGCCCTTGTCCATGTCAAGGACAAGGGGCTCATCTCCACCTCTGGTGCCCAGGAGAAAGTGAGGATAACTCCCCTCCATGTCTGGTGAAGTAGGTCCTGGGGGGGAACTTATGGTGGGATCTGGGAGGTGGAATGGGTTTAGAGGTACTTGTGCACCTTTCCCTTTTTTTTTTTTTAAATCAGCCTTTATTAAACAGTTTAAACCAAACATCATAATGTCATCATTTTTTAACAAACAGACAGAGCAGCAGTACAGTTTTGACTCATAACGTATCAGACATCAAATTTCCAGATACTTTGGCAATACTTCAGTACGAACAAACAACAGTTGTTAATTTAAACATCCCTATCAGTACAAAACATACATATCCCCTAGCACCTTTCCCTTTTCCACAAAGGGTTAAGTAAAAAAAACCACCACACACAGTAAAGCATATTTTAATATTCTAAATTAACCAGAAATCCCATCATGATGGCAAGACAGCAAGCTCACTATAATTGTAGAGTGCCACCTGGAGAATGGAGGGAGAATTGCAGCGCTGGATCCCAGAGAGGTAAGTAAGTACAGGGGCAGCCGCAGATTTCACTGCGGTATGATTTCCCCCCCCTGTTTTTAGGGTCTAAAAGTGTGAGGAAAAAATTGCACTGCTTTTAGACCCAAAATCCAGAAATAATCATACTGCCAGGGAGGTAAAGTATTTATTCTCAAGTTCAGGAAATGTTTAAATTTAGATTATTTTCATGGAAATTAATTAAAAAAATCTACAGGTCGCAGTCAGAGCTACGTCTTGGGAGCTTACAGCCACAAAAATAATAAATAAAAGTAAAAAATAGTCTGTCACACTAAAAGTTGTAACTCACTCATCTCATTTTTTAACTTCATGGTTCAAGTTGCACATTTCTTGATTCTCTGACGTTAGCTTACTTGAGGAAGGTTGAGGCAAAGTTGTATCACTTAAGATTTTTCCAACTGTATTCCATCTGATATTGGAGATTACTTCACAATAACTGGTATCATGTTTCTCATGCAAAAAATATCAATTTATTGTGGACCAGCAGGAAGCAGGTATTACCTGTTATCTAACAGTTCAGTAAGGCTCTTGAAGTGAAAATAATTTTATGAAGAATTGTATGTGTAGTACGAATGATAAATAGAATATTTGTAACATAAAAATGAGTTTAATATTTTTATTTTCACTTTAATGGCTTCATTTTTAATACTGCATTGGATGGTCACTGCTGCTGTTTAGAATGCACACTCTGCCTTGTTAAGATGAAAGAGAAGTAATGTTGTACTTTACTGCAATTAAACTTCATTAGAATAATTATCTCACTGTTTCTCAGCTCTTTTAGCCTCTATTTACTTTTCAGAAAACCAGACTGAATTCGACAAGCTGTCGTCAAGCTCTTTTGCATAGTTAACTCACGTTTTTTTTAACTCTTGCTCTGTAAAACAGGAAAGGGACATCAGAGAATTTCTTACAGCGGGTAGTATTATGTATACCTATGTTTATCTCATCATGTTACATGTCACTTCAGGTACGATTTAAAACAATAAACAAAAGTTTCTGATCTGTGCAGGAATAATTTATTAGTATTTACTTTGGCTTTTAACTACATAGGTTATCACATTTCTATGTAGAAATCAAACTGCACTTTTTGCTTTTACAACCCTTTAATTGATAATTAAACAGATAATTCCAGCCATAGCTTCCTGATAAACCCAGTCTCCTGCCTATCGCTTGATTGCTTTAGTGCTCTGTAAAGGATCAGCTCTGAGATATCGCTGTTCGTTCTCTGGCTTCACAGAAGGGCTGTTAGGAGTGAGTGGTACTGCAATGCAGCATTTTGTAGCAGCACACAGAAGACTGGGGGGCAGTGCTGAAGAGGGATGTCTGTGACTGCAGAGCATGCTTAATAAATACTAATAAAATGCTGGAAAAATGGTTCTCCAATTTGACCTAAAAAAAAGATAAAAGGCTTAATGAAGTAAGCGCCACAATAAAATAATAAAAAAAAATGTGGTGGATTGAAAGCAATGCAGCTCTATGGCAGCTTCCTCAACCCTTGCCCTTCTGCTGCATAGCGCGGCGTGACCAGAGAAATTGGAGTCTTCGGGGTCATTTTCTTCTCCTGAAACCCTGTAGACGATGGTCATTCATGGCTAGTCACAAAGCAAGGACTGCAGAGCCGATTTGTCGGAGGTTAAAATGTTTTGCTGCAAAGACGGGGAGGGGGCTCCCTGCCTGTTCCTGAAAGGATTAGAGCAGTATTATCGAAATCTCAAATAAATAAATCCTCAGAACTTTTCACTGACAAAAGAGCACTGTGACATTCAGCAATTATTAAATAAAGTAGGACATGTTTTTTTTTTTTTTACCACTGGGACTGTCTGTGAAAGGAATCATCTTAAAAAAGGTCATGCTGAAGAAGTATCCTTAGGGCATGCAAAACAAACATACACACACACCACATACAAGTAACACACACCACATACAACAATACCCCCCCCCCCCCCCCCCACACACACACACACACACGCACATACAATAACACTATTAGTATTATCTAGCGTACAAGAGCATTCACCGCCGGAAGACTTGGGCGCAGGTACAGCCGGTATGGCTTATCCTGCTGCTGCACAAGTTCCCGGCGGCGTTAATTACTATTCCCCCTCTAGGTCCACGTGGATAGTGGGGAATGATGAAATTCGGCTTCCAGCTATTGCTGGCAGCCGAATTACAGTGTTTGAAAAGTAACTTCGGCTCTGTCTTCTGACGGCGCCGAAGTTACTCCCTGTGTGCCGCTATAGTCATAATTCCTATTACGGTCTATGGTGTATCTTCTTACAAGATGTAAGAAGGGGAGGTATGGTATATGGATTTGTATGCCAAGCAGAGCAGTTTAAATTTAATTCTCGGGGGACAGTGACAGTGGGCTGCCCTACCTCGGATGTCGGCAGAGGGCAAAAACCTAATACCGGGGACACATCGGGCTATCTATACTGGAGAGGCGGGTACCTAATACTAGGGGCAGATCTGGCTACCTATACTGGGTGGGGGCTTACTTAATATTGGGGGGATATTTGCTACCTATGCTGGGGCAGGCATAATTCAGGGGTAGGGGCACACTTTTGAATCTCTGCCTCTGGTGCTGGAGAACCTTGTCCCGACCCTGGATACTCATACGTATATGTACGCCACCAGTGAGCTGGGCGCAGGGTGAGCTGAATAACTGCTATAATAGTATTCCCCCTCCGAGCAGGGGGGTAGCAATAGGGGTTGCAGAGGTTGCGGCTGCATCAGGGCCCTTGGGCCAGAGGGGCCCGGAAGGGCCCTCCCTCAACTACAGTATTAGCTCTCTATTGGTCCTGTGCTTGTAATAATCCCTTCTATAGATACTTTGTATGGTGGTAATCATTAACAAACTGTTCCCCATCCCCTTCTTGCACCTCTGACACTGTAGTTGCCATTGGCAGGTTTTGGTGTGCCGTATCAATTGTTATGTATAGAGTGCTTGGGGGGGCCCCATTGTAAAACTTGCATCGGGGCCCACAGCTCCTTAGCTACGCCACTGCCTCCGAGTCATCGCAACTCAAAGGGAGAAATCATTCGGGGTCCGCTGTTTGCTAGAGCCCCTAATCACCCTTACACGCCCAGCGCAGTATAACATTACTGCTATGGGGCGCCTAGTTTCGGTGCTCGGCGCTGAGCACTGTGCGCCGAAACCACCTGCTTTGCTGGGTACTGGCATGGTTGTGTTGCTATGTGAGGTCTGTGCTTCAAGTTGAGTGATACATATTGGCTAAAAATGACAGTGATGGAATTATCAACTTCAAAAAAGTATTTCTGCCATCGCCCCTTCACTATAAATCAGAGGACGCTCTCTTCTTCCTCCTTCCTCACCGTTATCTGTACACATCCAGCACTGAGCATCGCAGAACCAATCATCTTATAACGTTCTCTCTGCTAACAACCGATGCTCCATAACTCCCTAGTTAATTATAGGCACATCGTAAATTCTTTCACTTGTGTTTGCAAGGTCACAGTCTCCTGCCATAGGATGTGGCATCCATCCCCGAAGGATTTGCTGGAGTAAAACTGCAGAAAGGGTAAGGACCGGATCGATTCATTCAACTGATTTATCAGGACTCCACATCGAACACAATCAACAATGGGAAAAAATGAATACATTTGCATTAGGTCTGAATGAAATCCACATTGTGGTAAAAATTATTTCCATGTCCTGAAAATTAGGTGAATGAAGAAAAAAAATAAGGGGGTGGGAGGACATGTAGAATATCCTTAACCTGTCAAGATTTTTGCATGTGAAATTCACATCCTGAACTTTGAATCGGCACCGCACATTCGTACACTCATTTAAATGTGAATGACTGTGTTAACAGCAACATTTATTAATGTAAATAGTAAAAGAAAAGTCACCATTAAACATTAAAATGTCCCCCCCCCCCACACACACACTAAGTATTTACTCCTACCCACAGGCGTAGCAATGGGGATAGCAGCCATAGCCGTTGCTATGGGGCCCCGCGGCAGCCCTACGTCACAGGGGCCCGCAGCTGAGAGGACTTTTTTTTAAAATTATACTTTTTTTTTAATTATACTGCCGGCCGGGGCCCGCCCCCCCTCCCTCACCTTGGCGGGACCCCCTCCTTTTATGAGTGGCGGGAGGTGCGGCATATACAGGAGGCTCCAGCGGGGGGAATCAGGCGCTAGAGGTCCAGCTGCCTCCGGGCTACGCTGTCTCCTCTGTATGCCATGCGCACTGCTTCCTGGTTTATTGCGTGTGGCATACAGAGGAGACACCTTAGCCCGGAGGCAGCTGGACCTCTAGCGCCTGATTACCCCCGCCAGAGCCTGCTGTATATGCCGCTCTCCCGCTGCTGATAAAAGGAGGGGGGACGCCAGGTGAGGCAGGGAAGAGAGGGGCCCCTACCCCACTAAACTACTCGGCTACCTACCCTCCCACCTGGCTTCCTAACTGCCTACCCGGTTACCTACCCTCCCACCCGGCTACCTAACTGCCTACCCTCCCACCTGGCTACCTACCCTCCCACCCGACTACCTAACTGCCCACCCTCCCACCCGGCTACCTAACTGCCCACCCGGCTACTTAACTGCCCACCCTCCCACCCGGCTACCTATCTGCCCACCCTCCCACCCAGCTACCTATGTGCCTACCCTGCCACCCAGCTACCTATCTGCCTACCCTGCCACCCAGCTACATAACTGCCTACCCTCCCACCCAGCTACCTAACTGCCTACCCTGCCACCCAGCTACCTATCTGCCTACCCTGCCACCCAGCTACCTATCTGCCTACCCTGTCACCCAGCTACCTAACTGCCTACCCTGCCACCCAGCTACCTATCTGCCTACCCTGCCACCCAGCTACCTATCTGCCTACCCTGCTACCTAACTGCCTACCCGGCTACCTATCTGCCTACCCTCCCACCCATCTACCTATCTGCCTACCCTCCCACCTGGCTACCTAACTGCCCACCCGGCTACCTATCTGCCTACCCTCCCACCCGGCTACCTGCCTACCCAGGGCAGTGCCTGCACCGCAAATAGCGTGCCAGCCTACCCAACCACCCTCCCTTCAGGTAATTAATGTTAGCCCAATATAGACCTGGCTACATATACTGCATTTTGTGGGGAAATCTGGCGACAATCTGATTGCATTTTGTGGGGAAGTTTGGCGACAATCTGATTGCATTTTGTCAGGAAATCAGCCGATAATCTTATTGCATTTTATGGGGAAATCTGCCAATAATCTGGTTGCATTTTGTGGGGAAATCTGCCGACAATCTGGTTGCATTTTGTGGGGAAATCTGCCGACAATCTGGTTGCAGTTTGCGGGGAAATCTGCTGACAATCTGGTTGCAGTTTGTGGGGAAATCTGCCAACAATCTGATTGCATATTGTGGGGAAATCTGCCGACAATCTGGTTGCATATTGTAGGGAAATCTGCAGACAATCTGGTTGCATTTTGTGGGTAAATCTGCCGACAATCTGGTTGTATTTTGTGGGGAAATCTGCTGACAATCTGGTTGCATATTGTGGGGAAATCTGCCAACAATCTGGTTGCATATTGTAGGGAAATCTGCCGACAATCTGGTTGCATTTTGTGGGTAAATCTGCCGACGATCTGGTTGCATTTTGTGGGTAAATCTGCCGACAATCTGGTTGCATTTTGTAGGGAAATTTGCCAACAATCTGGTTGCATTTTGTGGGTAAATCTGCCGACAATCTGGTTGCATATTGTGGGAAAATCTGCCGACAATCTGGTTGCATTTTGTAGGGAAATCTGCTGACAATCTGGTTGCATTTTGTAGGGAAATCTGCCGACAATCTGGTTGCATTTTGTGGATAAATCTGCCAACGATCTGGTTGCATTTTGTGGGTAAATCTGCCGACAATCTGGTTGCATTTTGCATTTTGTGGGTAAATCTGCCAACGATCTGGTTGCATTTTGTAGGTAAATCTGCCGACAATCTGGTTGCATTTTGCATTTTGTGGGTAAATCTGCCGACAATCTGGTTGCGTTTTGTGGGGAAATCAGATTTTCCCACAAAATGTTTGGGTGGGAGGTCCGAGGTCCGTGGGGTTGGAAGGTGGATGGGGGGGCCCATAATTTTTATTTTTTTGCTATAGGGCCCAGTCATTTCTAGCTACGCCCCCTGCTCCTACTTAACTAATTTAGCCCCTGGTGTCACCTAGCCTTAACATTAGTGGTCACTTGTAATGGCTGCCGCCCTGTCAGGTATAGCAGTATTACCTCAGCGGCGGAAAGCAGAGCGACTGCCGACATCCCAGACATCTCACACAGCCTCTGGCAGGACAGGTCTCTCAGTAGCACATCAGCTTAGGTCGGCACGCTCGCGCAGGACCTTTATGGGCTTAGGAGACGGGTCAGCTGATCTGCTGGTCAGCTGACATCAGGCTGCTGGATCTCGCTGCTGATTGGTCAGGCTGTTCTGGGCGGGTTGTTTGGAATTGCCTGTCTGTATTTAAGCTTGGGAATGTCAGTAGCTGATTGTCTGTTGTTGCTGAAACTTCGCAGTGAAAGCTCTCAGACCTTAATCAGATCCGTGTGTGCTTGAACCGGCAGGACCCCGGGGATTCGCACTAGCTTAGGAATTATATTATTACTGTTATTGATTATTACTGTATTTGACCTTTTTCCTGTACCTCCGACTACTCTCTGCCTTACGATTCTGTACCTCTGCCAATCTGATCTGTTGCCGACTGCTGCCTGAATACTCTCTCTGATTCTGTCTAACGATTCTGTACCTCTGCCAATCTTTTCTGTTGCCGACTTCTGCCTGAATACTCACTCCGATTTTGTCTAACGATTCTGTACCTCTGCCTACCGATCTGTTACCGACACTGCCTGTACGACCACTCTCTTATTAGTGATAGCCTCTGTCACTAAGGGCTATCACTCTCTAATGTTCCTGAATATTACTGTGCACCCAATCACGTGTGATCACACTTTGAATAAAATACTGACTTTTGTGCTGATAGAGCTAGTTCTGATCATCAGATACATCACTGATCATTACACGCCCGTAGCGGTTGGATGCGATTGCCAGGGTGACAGTTCCGAGACTCAACGCTGTATAGATACATCGCTGTGCAGTTGCCTAACAACGTATCTATACAGCACTGGGGTCACCAAACTGTGCACCATAGGGATCAGATTCTATCGCTACAAATGCACATGCTGGCGATAATGGTACACCACATTTTTAATTAGTGATGAAATATGGCATGTGGAGTATTATTTTAACTGGAACAAGATACATAATATATTTTGAGGTGTTTTATAATTGAAGCACTTCTCAAGTGAAAGTTATGAAGGATGTAAAAAGAAAAAATGTGTATTTTCTGCAATTACGCCAGAATCAAATATTATCCAGCCTAGATTGCCCTGAAAAAAAATGTATGTATCACGTTGATGGCGTAAGTAATAAAAAAGCTATTGCTGTATAATTGCGACATGGCTGATTTGCTAAAATTGTCAGGAATCTTGAGGGAAAATACCACGGAATGCGAAGTAGTTAAAATCCGATCGGCGGAGCTGCTGGCTGGGAGCAAAATAGAAAGCATTAGGCCTGGCTCCTGATTTACTGCATACGAGTTTTGTTACTATTATTTAATATTACCTGGAAAATACTCATCCTTGGCACAGATGTAATGAGATCACAGCAGGCATTTATACACCGCAGGGAAGTGATGCTGTAAATATTAGGACAGAGATGTAGCTCAGTGCTTGGCTTTCAAATTCACTATTTTTCCTTTTACTTTGTGTTTGAATGCACTACTAAACTCTTCAAAATAAACAAACAAACAGCAGAGTGTGGACTGACTTGAACATCACGGCTCTGCTTCTCAAATAGGAACTGTAACCAAGGATTGAACTTCACACCAATCAGTAGCTGATACTCCCAATATGACTTTTACCTTTTGTCACCCTACAAATATCCCGTAAAACTAGCTTTGAACTGTAACCAAGGATTGAATTTCACGCCAATCAGTAGCTGATACCCAATTTCACATGAGAAATCTTTACCTTTTCTCAAATAGATCATCAGGGGGATATTGTGGTTGATATTGTGGTGAAACCTCTCCCACAGTGTGATGTCAGGACCAAAGAGTTTTCTGTCTGTGAGCCTTGTTGCATCTCGGGAAATAGTTGGGGCGTTGCTAGTATCCTAAGAGATCTGGGGCACTTTTGGGCACTCCAGCTGGAAAATGGGTGTGGCCATGCACCAGAATATGGGTGTGGCCATGGGTGCAGCCAAATTTACATGAACTCAACAGCGGTTTTAGTAGGCCTGCCCAGCAAAATGATAGATGAAGCCCCTCTCCATTAATACAAAAAAAAAGCAGCATATCATATAAATAGGCAGTGTCACTACAAATATAACTAGGCAGTTACCTGGGTTCTGTGCTGGCTGGTCTGGCTTTCTGCTGGGTGGACTGGCCTGCCACCAGGTTATCTGACAGCTCCCCCATAGCATTCCCTGACTTTCTAGTGGACCCCCTCCCATGCTCCCACGGGCTTCCCATTGAGACACCACAACTCCCAGCATGCCCCCATAGAAGATCCACAGCTCCCTGCATGTCCCCATAAAGGCATCACAGCGCCCAGCATGGCACCACAGTACCCAGTATGCCCACAAAGAGGCACCACAGCACCCAGAACCCCCCGATTAATGCACCACAATTCACAGCATGCCCGCCATTGAGGCATCACAGCTGACTCTGCCTGGCGGACAACTGGGGCACCCCAGAATAGACCCGGGGCACGTGCCACTGACCTTGAGGGCTAGCAACAGAGCTTCTTTTTCCAACTGCCAAAAAAGCAGTATCTCGGTCGGTGCATATGCAAATCTATAAAACAAAAAACAACAGTTTAGCCTATAGCATTGTTAGGGGGAGTGGTTATAGACAATGGCAGATGGTGCGCATACATATGAATTGGCCGACGTGAGACTTGGGCACAGGATACAGCCGGTATGGCTTATCCTGCTGCTGCACAAGCTCCCGGCGATGTTAATTACTATTCCCCCTCTAGGTCTACGTGGATAGTGAGGAATGATATAATTCGGCTTCCAGCTATAGATGGAGGCAAAATTTTAGTGCTTTAAAAGTAACTTCATCTCCATCTTCTGACGGCGCCGACGTTACTCAGTGTGCACCTCTATAGCTGTAATTCCTATTACGACCTATGGTGGCGCCGGCTGCGCCCAAATCTTCCTGCGCTGAAAAGAACTCCTCTGGTTGGTGCAGTCTAGTCTTTACATGCAAGATTACATGCAGGCTGATTGTGGATCAAACAACATGAACATGTATGAACATGCATTGTATGGCGAATAGCAATCATTTTTTGATCTCTCTTATATTTTTTTAATTTCTCACTTTGCAATGTATTGAATTCTTTTTTTCCCCTTTTGGCTAAAGTTCATCTTTAACCTCCCTGGTGGTATGATTATTTCTGGATTTTAGGGTCTAAAAGCAGTGCAAATTTTTTGCACTCTTTCAGACCCTAAAACCAGGAAAAAATCATACCGCAGAGAGATCTCCCTCCCTAGGAACCAGCGCTGCAATTCTCCCTCTGTCATCTGTGTGGCGCTGCAATCATGTAGTGAGATTGCCGTCTGTTGTCATGGCGACAAATGGCAATTTCACCAGAGGGACACAGAGCCTCCGAGGACAGGAAGGAGAATGGCTGCCGGCATCTGGATCCCGGGGGAGGTGAGATGAAATGCCCAATGCATGTTCTACTCTGCACAGACCTCCCGGTGGCTACAAGCCAGGCTCGGGATTACCGCTCTGAGCTGCAGTCAACTCCCTCATGCCACCAAGGGGGCTTTTGGTTTGTATTATGTAATAGATTGATCCATGGATACCTTTATCATTGTAACCCCATTATTTTGCTAATTTTAAGTGTTTTTAAATCTGTGCTTATATATAAATCAAGTAGTAGTAGTAGGTAGAGTTGGGCCGAACCTCCGATTTTAGGTTCGCGAACCGGGTTCGCGAACTTTCGCGGAACGTTCGGTTCGCGTTAAAGTTCGCGAACCGCAATAGACTTCAATGGGGATGCGAACTTTGAAAAAAAAAAATAATTATGCTGGCCACAAAAGTGATGGAAAAGATGTTTCAAGGGGTCTAACACCTGGAGGGGGGCATGGCGGAGTGGGATACACGCCAAAAGTCCCCGGGAAAAATCTGGATTTGACGCAAAGCAGCGTTTTAAGGGCAGAAATCACATTGAATGCTAAATGACAGGCCTAAAGTGCTTTAAAACATCTTGCATGTGTATACATCAATCAGGTAGTGTAATTAAGGTACTGCTTCACACTGACACACCAAACTCACCGTGTAACGCACCGCAAACAGCTGTTTGTACTAGTGACGGCCGTGCTGGACTGGTGCGCACCATGGCGAGAGTGCAGGTTTTGGTGGCTTTACAGCCCATATGGTCGGCCTGGCTGATGTAGCTGAATGACAGAACAGTGACTGTCCAGCTGATCAAATTTGGTCTGACCACAATGAAGCAACGACCTTATTATCTTTTGTGTGCCCCCCGAGACACTCATCTAGGCGCCGGTCATTGCTTCATTGTGATACGCAAGCCCCTTCACCACGGCAAGGTAATGATCACGAAGGGGAATGGGCGCATGTACATGCCTTTTCTTTTGTTGTTGCAGCTGCCCTCAGTGCAGCCAGAAAAATTAGGCAGTCATGTACACGCACCATAAAAATTATTACAGCGGCCGCTGCTAGCAGCGGCCTAAAAAATTCAGCAATCCGCCTGGAGTCCCGGACCCTGTTGGTGGTGGCGGAGAAGGTAGTGAAGCGGCCTGCAGGCAGACATGCTGTGTGGAGGGACTGGGAGCGACTTAGTCTTTTTGGGGCAGGCCAGGCAGCCAGTCACACGGCGTGCAGGCAGAGATGCTGTGTGTGCGGGGACTGACTTAGTCTTGGGGCGGGCAGCAGCCCTCCGGGATCCATGCCTCATTCATTTTGATAAAGGTGAGGTACTTAACACTTTTGTGACTTAGGCGACGTCTCTTCTCTGTGACAATGCCTCCAGCTGCGCTGAAGGTCCTTTCTGAGAGGACGCTTGCGGCAGGGCAGGAGAGAAGTTGGATGGCAAATTGGGACAGCTCTGGCCACAGGTCAAGCCTGCGCACCCAGTAGTTCAAGGGTTCCTCATCGCTGTTCACAGCAGTGTCTACATCCACACTTAAGGCCAGGTAGTCGGCTACCTGCCGGTCGAGGCGTTGGTGGAGGGTGGATCCGGAAGGGCTACGGCGAGGCGTTGGACTAAAGAACGTCCGCATGTCCGACATCACCATGAGATCGCTGGAGCGTCCTGTCTTTGACTGCGTGGACACGGGAGGAGGATTAGTGGCAGTGGTACCTTGCTGGCGTTGTGCTGTCACATCACCCTTAAAGGCATTGTAAAGCATAGTTGACAGCTGGTTCTGCATGTGCTGCATCCTTTCCACCTTCCGGTGAGTTGGTAACAGGTCCGCCACTTTGTGCCTGTACCGAGGGTCTAGTAGTGTGGCCACCCAGTACAGCTCATTCCCCTTGAGGTTTTTTATACGGGGGTCCCTCAACAGGCAGGACAGCATAAAAGACGACATCTGCACAAAGTCGGATCCAGTACCCTCCATCTCCTCTTGCTCTTCCTCAGTGACGTCAGGTAAGTCAACCTCCTCCCCCCAGCCGCGAACAATACCACGGGAAGGTTGAGCAGCACAAGCCCCCTGCGACGCCTGCTGCGGTTGTTCTCCTGCCGCTGTCCCCTCCTCCTCCTCCTCCCCCAAAGAAACACCTTGCTCATCATCCTCTGAGTCTGACTCGTCTTCTGCACACGACCTCTCTTCTTCCTCCTCCTCCCCCCTCTGTGCTGCCGCAGGTGTTGAGGAAACAGCTGGGTCTGATGAAAATTGGTCCCATGCCTGTTCCTGCCGTAACGGTTCCTGGTCACGCTCATTCGCAGCTTCATCCGCCACTCTACGCACAGCACGCTCCAAGAAGTACGCGTAGGGAATTAAGTCGCTGATGGTGCCCTCACTGCGGCTCACCAGGTTGGTCACCTCCTCAAACGGCCGCATGAGCCTGCATGCATTTTTCATCAGTGTCCAGTTGTCGGGCCAGAACATCCCCATCTTCCCAGACTGTTTCGTTCTACTCCAGTTGTAGAGGTACTGGGTGACGGCTTTCTTCTGTTCTAGCAGGCGGGAGAACATGAGCAGGGTCGAGTTCCAGCGAGTGGGGCTATCGCAAATGAGGCGTCTCACCGGCATGTTGTTTTTACGCTGAATTTCTGCAAATCGTGCAATGGCTGTGTAAGAGCGCCTCAAATGCCCACAGAACTTCCTGGCCTGCTTCAGGACATCCGCTAAGCCAGGGTACTTTGCCACAAATCTTTGAACCACTAGATTCATGACATGTGCCATGCAGGGTATGTGTGTCAGCTTCCCCATATGCAAAGCGGCAAGCAGATTGCTGCCGTTGTCGCACACCACGTTGCCTATCTCCAGGTGGTGCGGGGTCAGCCACTCATCCACCTGTTTCTTAAGAGCAGCCAGGAGAGCTGCTCCAGTGTGACTCTCCGCTTTGAGACAAGCCATGTCTAAGATGGCGTGACACCGTCGTACCTGGCATGCAGCATAGGCCCTGCGGAGCTGGGGCTGTGTAGCTGGAGAGGAGAACTGCCACTCAGCCGAGGAGGAGGACAGCGAAGAGCATGTAGCAGGAGGAGAGGAGGTGGCAGGAGGCCTGCCTGCAAGCCGTGGAGGTGTCACAATTTGGTCCGCCGCTTTCTGCTTGCCATCGTTCACCACCAGGTTCACCCAATGGGCTGTGTAGGTAATGTAGCGGCCCTGCCCGTGCTTGGCAGACCAGCCATCCGTGGTCAGGTGTACCCTTGACCCAACGCTCTTCGCAAGAGATGACACCACTTGCCTCTCAACTTCACGGTGCAGTTGGGGTATGGCCTTTCTCGAAAAATAAGTGCGGCCTGGCATCTTCCACTGCGGTGTTCCGATGGCCACAAATTTACGGAAGGCCTCAGAGTCCACCAGCCGGTATGGTAACAGCTGGCGAGCTAACAGTTCCGCCACGCCAGCTGTCAGACGCCGGGCAAGGGGGTGACTGGCCAAAAGTGGCTTCTTCCGCTCAAACATTTCCTTCACGGACACCTGACTGCTGCTGTGGGCAGAGGAGCAGGAACCGCTCAAGGGCAGAGGCGGAGTGGAGGAGGGTGCCTGTGAAGGTGCAAGGGAGAAAGCGGCAGAAGCAGATGATGCACCTGAAGGAGGAAGAGGAGAAGGAGGGTGACTTTTCTTTTGTGTGCTGCTGCTGCTTTTGCTCAGGTGGCCATCCCATTGCTGTTTGTGCCTTTTCTCCAGGTGCCTTCGTAAGGCACTTGTCCCTACGTGAGTGTTGGCCTTTCCACGGCTCAATTTTTGTTGGCAGAGCGAACAGATGGCTTTGGTCCGATCTGAGGCACACACATTAAAAAATTTCCACACCGCTGAGCCACCCTGGGATGTGGGCACTATGGGGACCTCAGCAGCTGATGCTGAAGGGCAAGTTGGCTGGCTGTACATAGGTGGCGATACATGGTGCCGGACTCTGCCACCAGCTGTTTCTGACGAAGAGCTGCCCCAGCTTCTTTCAGCAACTTCTCTCCTCCTACTACTCTCTGACTCCCCCTCTGAACTGTCCCCCTCTTCATCTCCTCTATTGGGAACATACAGAGGATCCCTATTACCGTCATCATCGTAGTCATCCTGCCCAGCTTCGCTTGCCTCAGACAAATCCAAACTTGCACCATCAGTAGGTCCTTCATCCTCCTGACACGTTACATCCATAGTGTTGCCGCGTAACTCAGACATATTAGCTGGTGAAAATTCATCTGGCTGTAACAACAATGGCTGTGCATCAGTGATTTCACCACTAAATAATTCTTGCGAAGTGTCAAATGCAGCGGAAGTGGTGCTAGTAGTAGCGCTGGTGGCTGAGCAAGATGAGGTGTTCTGTGTCGCTAAATACTCAACCACGTCCTGACAATCTTGGGAGGTGATGGGACGTGCCTTCTTCCGAGCACTGTACTGTGGGCCACGTCCACACGAAATTACATTTACACGACCTCGCGCAGACCTGCCGGGTGGCCTTCCTCTGCCTCTGCCACTACCTCTTCCTCTTCCTCTACCTGTTTTGTCCATATTGGGTATGCACGGAGTGGTATATCACACTGCGTGCACTCACGTAGGTAGGTGGGTTCACTTAACTGCACAGGTATGCGCACTGATGCGGTGGGTTCACTGAACAGAACAGGTATACAGTGGCGGGTCCACTGAACAGAACAGGTATACAGTGGCGGGTCCACTGAACAGAACAGGTATACAGTGGCGGGTCCACTGAACAGAACAGGTATACAGTGGCGGGTCCACTGAACAGAACAGGTATACAGTGGCGGGTTCACAGAACAGGTATACAGTGGCGGGTCCACTGAACAGAACAGGTATACAGTGGCGGGTTCACAGAACAGGTATGCAGTGGCAGGATCACTGAACACAATAGGTATGCAGTGGCGTGTTCACTAAACAGGTATACAGTGGCGGGTCCACTGAACAGAACAGGTATACAGTGGCGGGTCCACTGAACAGAACAGGTATACAGTGGCGGGTCCACTGAACAGAACAGGTATACAGTGGCGGGTCCACTGAACAGAACAGGTATACAGTGGCGGGTTCACAGAACAGGTATACAGTGGCGGGTCCACTGAACAGAACAGGTATACAGTGGCGGGTTCACAGAACAGGTATGCAGTGGCAGGATCACTGAACACAATAGGTATGCAGTGGCGTGTTCACTAAACAGGTATACAGTGGCGGGTCCACTGAACAGAACAGGTATACAGTGGCGGGTCCACTGAACAGAACAGGTATACAGTGGCGGGTCCACTGAACAGAACAGGTATACAGTGGCGGGTTCACAGAACAGGTATACAGTGGCGGGTCCACTGAACAGAACAGTTATACAGTGGCGGGTTCACAGAACAGGTATGCAGTGGCAGGATCACTGAACACAATAGGTATGCAGTGGCGTGTTCACTAAACAGGTATACAGTGGCGGGTCCACTGAACAGAACAGGTATACAGTGGCGGGTTCACTGAACAGGTATACAGTGGCGGGTCCACTGAACAGAACAGGTATACAGTGGCGGGTTCACAGAACAGGTATGCAGTGGCAGGTTCACTGAACACAACAGGTATGCAGTGGCAGGTTCACTGAACACAACAGGTATGCAGTGGCGGGTTCACTGAACAGGTATACAGTGGCGGGTCCACTGAACAGAACAGGTATACAGTGGCGGGTCCACTGAACAGAACAGGTATACAGTGGCGGGTTCACAGAACAGGTATACAGTGGCGGGTCCACTGAACAGAACAGGTATACAGTGGCGGGTTCACAGAACAGGTATGCAGTGGCAGGATCACTGAACAGGTATGCAGTGGCAGGATCACTGAACAGGTATGGAGTGGCAGGATCACAGTACAGGTATGCAGTGGGCTGAGGGCTCACTGAACAGAACAGGTATGCAGTGGCAGGATCACTGAACAGGTATGGAGTGGCAGGATCACAGTACAGGTATGCAGTGGGCTGAGGGCTCACTGAACAGAACAGGTATGCAGTGGCAGGATCACTGAACAGGTATGCAGTGGCAGGATCACTGAACAGGTATGCAGTGGCAGGATCACAGTACAGGTATGCAGTGGGCTGAGGGCTCACTGAACAGAACAGGTATGCAGTGGCAGGATCACTGAACAGGTATGGAGTGGCAGGATCACAGTACAGGTATGCAGTGGGCTGAGGGCTCACTGAACAGAACAGGTATGCAGTGGCAGGATCACTGAACAGGTATGCAGTGGCAGGATCACTGAACAGGTATGCAGTGGCAGGATCACAGTACAGGTATGCAGTGGGCTGAGGGCTCACTGAACAGAACAGGTATGCAGCCAGGAAGAAGTTAAGCCTAACTAATCTTTCCCTATATGAGAGACTGCAGCAGCTCGCCCTACTCTCACTAATGCAGGCACACGAGTGGCCGTAATGGCCGCCGCTGCCTGCCTTATATAAGGGGGGGTGGGGCTCCAGGGGCTAGTGTAGCCTAATTGGCTACACTGGGCCTGCTGACTGTGATGTAGAGGGTCAAAGTTGACCCTCAGTGCATTATGGGGCGAACCGAACTTCTTCCGCATAAGGTTCGCGTGCGGTACCCGCACGCGAACCACCTACGTTCGCGCGAACCACGTTCGCCGGCGAACCGTTCGGCCCAACTCTAGTAGTAGGGTATTGTAAATCAAATAAAGCTATTTTGTATTTTGCTACATGGTTGTAGTAGTGGATTTATGGAGTCTTCTTTTTCTGGTTTTGATGTACAAGAAGGAAGCATCTGGATCCTGTACCCCTGTATTTATGCATGAGCTTGGCCGTAGTGCACCTGCGCGAGTACTACCACGCCTTCACAGTAAGCCTGTGCTACTACGCAAACACCACTGGATCTTCAAAATCATCCTGGCAAGAGGTGGTAGGGGCAAGAAGGACACGGGAAGCTTCTACACCGCAGGTGTCAAACTCCTGTCCTTGAGGGCCATATCCATGCCAGTGTTAAGGATGGGCTAAGAGATGTGTTTAAAGGACACCCGAAGCAAAAATAAACAAATGAAATAAACAATTGTATCTATCTCCCTTCTCCTAAAAATAACTTTTTAAGATATTTCACAGTTTTATTTTATGTTTAAATCTACTTTTTAAGTTTTAACTGTTGTTTTTGCTCAAAACATTGAAGTATGCCAGAGTTAAAATCTATGAACAATTCACCCTTTTTATCTTTTTCCTGTTTTCAGAGCCATTTTCTGCTAGGAAAATGGTTTATAGTTGTAATTTCTTATCAGTGAGGGTCACACTGAGTCAGAACTGAGTCAGCCACTTACATACCTGATATTTAACTCTTTCAGGCAGAGAAAAAAAAAGGAACACAGCTTAGTTATTTGTGTGCTAGGCACTGTACATACACATGTCTATTTCATCATGTCACTTCGGGTATCCTTTAACTTGATGAATAGCACCCTTCCAGATTCAGACCCATCAATTTGAGCTGTGCCAAAAATGTTTGAGGACCTCAGCCCTACAGGATCCAGAGGCTTCCCTCTTCTTAGGTAAGGATTTGTTTTTGGAATCAAGGTTCATCTCAGGTTCACTTTAAAAAAGGGACTGCAATTAAAATAATGTAATAAAAAATGCTTAATTTTTACAATAGCTATTTATAAATGAAGATTTAGTCAGAGTTTGCCCATTGTAGAATCTTTCCTGATTTTCCTCATTTCCATTCTAAAATGTATCACATGGTAAACATTTTACAGCTGGCAACTGATCTCTGTGGATGGAGATGCTGCATTTTTGGCAGTTGGAAACAGCTGTTATTTCCCACAATCCAACAAAGTTCACAGACAGGAAACTGTCAAGACCTAGGTCCTGACATCACACTGTGGGAGGGGTTTCACCACAGCCATACAAAGCCCCCTGATGATCCTTTCCCGAAAAAGTAAAAATTTCATATAGGAAATGGGGTATCAGCTACTGATTGGGATGAAGTTCACTCATTTCTTACAGTTTCTCTTTAAAGAGAACCCGAAGTGACATATTATAACCCTAATATTCCAGGCTCCCCTTGCTGCTCCCCACCTCTGTTAGCTTTCACCAATAGGAAGCCAAGCGACGACCCAGAAAGTACTTCCTGGGTCGTGGTTTGGCTTCCTAGTGGTGGAAGCTAACAGAGGCGGCGAGCAGCCGGGGGAGCCGGGAATCCAAGCAGAGATGCTACAAGGCAGACAGACAGCCTCACATAAATAAAGTCAGCTAGCGACAAGTAGATTGTCGATAGCATGGTGATCATTTAAGGTAGTACAGCGTGGCGCGCGCGCGGGGGGGGGGGTTCTGGCAGCGGCGTTACAATGACCCAGAGGCACGTCATTGTGCACACAATGTGCCTCTGGGTTCTATTAGGATTATAATATGCCACCTCAGGTTCTCTTTAAGGCTGGCTCACAGGGAATAATAAGCAGCCCTATTGCAGAAATATGGAACCATCATAATGCAATTTGACCAGCAACTGAAGTAAGCCAATAGACCGTTAGCTATGACAAAAGCCAGTGACAGTTTCCTGACATGACTTTGCTTGTGTAAATCTTATCTTTTGAGGTCTCTGCTCCGATCTGCACAGCTCCATATGATAATCACAGCAGGATTGCATTAATGCAGTGGCTTGGGAAGTTGTCTCTTAATTAGGCTTATTGCTATACATGAGGAGTTCTGGATATTACAAATTCCACAATAATTAGGGGTGTTCAGGGTTCCAGCAGCACGTGAAGTGAATAATAACCATGATTGGCGGTGGGGTAAAGCCGCTTAGATTTCTTCAGAAACCGCTAACATCATTAATTTATGGCATATGAAATCATTTCATTTTGTTATTTTAGCTGAATGCCTGGTTGACTTTTTAAAAGTATAATTTTAAACGCAACAGGGTTAGTCCCGCCAAGTGGCTGCGATAATTGGAATTGAAGTTTAAAGAACTCCGCAAACTGGCATAGCTATGTTGAAGAGGACAAGATAAGTGTGTTTATAACTCATTGTTTCATTTCAAGCAATCACAATAGCGTCTATGCTGTGAGGAAGTGGTCACGTGGACCACGCCACACGTAGAGCATTTTCTGTGCCTCTCTCCGCCCTTGCTATCACTGGCTGCTTCACACCGCTACTTGAGGACCCTGTCCAGGACTATGTATGGATCATCGCACACATTGGTGTTGCCTGGTTCACTCTAACCTGTCCAGGAATGCACTTTATTTTTATCTTTAAAATTACTTCTCATGTCCATGAGCATATTCTTTGTGATATATTCTGCACTGTTTCTTCTATGCTATGCACTTTTCTGGACTTGGCAATATTATACCCTCATTAGCACTTTTTCATGGTCATTTTTGTCATATCAAGACCTGGGTTCCATTTAGTCCATTCTGGGTTTAATCTGAACCCAGATGGCTAATACTTGCAGCATTCAGGGTCACTTGTACTTATAGGACACCCGAAGCGAAAATAAACAAATGAAATAAACGATTGTATCTATCTTCCTTCTCCTAAAAATGACTTTTTTAAGATATTTCAGTTTTATTTTATGTTTAAATCTACTTTTTAAGTTGTAACTGTTTTATTGTTTTTGCTCAATGACACATTCATTGCAGTATACCAGAGCTAAAATCTATGAATTATTGACCCTTTTTATCTCTCTCTTGCTCTCATTAGCCATTTTCTGCTAGGAAAGTGTTTTATAGTTGGAATTTCTTATCAGTGAGGGTCACACTGTAGTCACTTCCTGTTCGAGTCAGGACTGAGTCAGCCACTTACATACCTGATATTTAACTTTTTCAGGCAGAGAAAGAAAAAAAGCAGCATAGTTATTAGTGTGCTTGGCACTGTACATACACATGTCTATCTCATCATGTCACATGTCACTTCGGGTATCCTTGAAGATGTGTGTACTTCTCTCACATGTATTGTGTTGTGGAGTGTTCTTGGTTTTAATTGATTTTATGTGTTTTTTGTATGATTATTAATGGTGGTGCAGAGTTTTCCTGTTTTCCATACCAGGTAGTCTGTTCTCTTTGGTGTAGTCATAATAGCGCCTAGGCTGAGCACAGAAAATGGGCAACATTTGTAAATTTACTAATTTAGGGGTGTGACCAACTTGAAGTAAGAAAAGCTAAAATGAGGCATGACCAGTAGGAATGAGGTAAAGCAATAAGTCAGACCTACAGTGACAAATAACATCAATAACAAAGAAAAGGAAATCTAAAACTAGTGTTGGGCGAACATCTAGATGTTCGGGTTCGGGCCGAACAGGCCGAACATGGCCGCGATGTTCGGGTGTTCGACCCGAACTCCGAACATAATGGAAGTCAATGGGGACCCGAACTTTTGTGGTTTGTAAAGCCTCCTTACATGCTACATACCCCAAATTTACAGGGTATGTGCACCTTGGGAGTGGGTACAAGAGGAAAAAAAAATTAGCAAAAAGAGCTTATAGTTTTTGAGAAAATCGATTTTAAAGTTTCAAAGGGAAAACTGTCTTTTAAATGCGGGAAATGTCTGTTTTCTTTGCACAGGTAACATGCTTTTTGTCGGCATGCAGTCATAAATGTAATACATATAAGAGGTTCCAGGAAAAGGGACCGGTAACGCTAACCCAGCAGCAGCACACGTGATGGAACAGGAGGAGGGTGGCGCAGGAGGAGAAGAAGGCCACGCTTTGTGAGACACAACAACCCCGGCCTTGCATGAGGGCAAGAAGCGTGCGGATAGCATGCTTTGTACCGCCATGCAGTCATAAATGTAATAAAGATAAGTGGTTCAATAAACAGGGACCACGCGGCAACGCTAACCCAGCAGCAGCAGACGTGATGGAACAGGAGCAGGCGCAGGAGGAGAAGGCCACGCTTTGTGAGACACAACAACCCAGGCCTTGCATGAGGGCAAGAAGCGTGCGGATAGCATGCTTTGTACCGCCATGCAGTCATAAATGTAATAAAGATAAGTGGTTCAATAAACAGGGACCACGCGGCAACGCTAACCCAGCAGCAGCAGACGTGATGGAACAGGAGCAGGCGCAGGAGGAGAAGGCCACGCTTTGTGAGACACAACAACCCAGGCCTTGCATGTGGACAAAAAGCGTGCGGATATAGCAGCAATGCTTTTTGCCGCCATGCAGTCATAAATGTAATACAGATGAGAGGTTCAATAAACAGGGCCCGGAAACGCAACACCATCCCAGATGTTCATTGGTCATGTTACTTGGTTGGGGTCCTGGAGTGTTGCGTAGTCATTTCCAATCCAGGATTGATTCATTTTAATTTGAGTCAGACGGTCTGCATTTTCTGTAGAGAGGCGGATACGCCGATCTGTGACGATGCCTCCGGCAGCACTGAAACAGCGTTCCGACATAACGCTGGCTGCCGGGCAAGCCAGCACCTCTATTGCGTACATTGCCAGTTCGTGCCAGGTGTCTAGCTTCGATACCCAATAGTTGAAGGGTGCAGATGGATGGTTCGACACAGCTACGCCATCTGACATGTAGTCCTTGACCATCTTCTCCAGGCGATCGGTGTTGGAGGTGGATCTGCACGCTTGCTGTTCAGTGGGCTGCGGCTGCATGGGTGTCAGAAAATTTTCCCACTCCAAGGACACTGCCGATACCATTCCCTTTTGGGTACTAGCTGCGGCTTGCGTTGTTTGCTGCCCTCCTGGTCGTCCTGGGTTTGCGGAAGTCAGTCTGTCTGCGTACAACTGGCTAGAGGAGGGGGAGGATGTCAATCTCCTCTCTAAAGTCTCCACAAGGGCCTGCTGGTATTCTTCCATTTTGACCTGTCTGACTCTTTCTTCAAGCAGTTTTGGAACATTGTGTTTGTACCGTGGATCCAGAAGGGTATAAACCCAGTAATTGGTGTTGTCCAGAATGCGCACAATGCGTGGGTCACGTTCAATGCAGTCTAGCATGAATTGAGCCATGTGTGCCAGAGTCCTACCAGAATCCTCATCATCCTCTTGTGAGCGTTGTGATAGTTGTTGTGATGCATCATAGTCGTCACCTTCCTCCTGGTCTGCTTCTGCTGACCATTCGCGTTGAATTGTGGAAGTCCAACGTGCACCGCTCTGGCCCTCGTCAGTGGTGGCATGAAATTCCTGCTCCAACTCCAGCTGTTCCTCCTCCTCTTCTTCGTCATAGCTGCTGGGGCCAGCGTTCCCTGAGGCGGATGGCCTGATGTTGGTACCATCACGCTGATCGTTTTCTCCTTCAGATTCCCCCAGTTGCATCATGACAGCTGTTTCCTTGATTTTTAACATCGACCTCTTCAGTAAACACAGCAGTGGTATGGTAATGCTGACTGAAGAGTTGTCACTGCTCACAAGCAACGTGGATTGCTCAAAATTTTGGAGGACTTGGCAGAGGTCCAACATGTTGGCCCAATCGGATCCACAGAAGCTTGGCAGCTGGCCGGATGCGCCTCGGTACTGCGCCGTCATGTACTGGACCACTGCACTCTTCTGCTCGCAAAAGCGGGCTAGCATGTGCAGCGTAGAATTCCAGCGCGTAGGGACATCACACAGCAAGCGATGGTGGGGGAGATTGAAGCGCTCCTGCATCTTGGCGAGTGCCCCCGAAGCAGTACTGGAATTTCTGCAATGTTTGGACACTCGACGCACCTTCAACAGCAGATCGGGCACGCCTGGGTATGTCCTCAGGAACCGCTGAACTACTAGGTTCATCACGTGCGCCAGGCAAGGGATGTGTGTCAGCTTAGCCAACCTTAAAGCGCGAATGAGATTACTCCCATTATCACACACAACCATGCCCGGTTTCAGGTCCAGCGGTGCCAGCCACAAATCCGTCTGTTCCTTTATTCCCCTCCAAATTTCCTCCCCTGTGTGCTGCTTATCCCCAAGGCAGATTAGCTTCAGCAACGCTTGCTGACGCATGCCAACAGCTGTGCTGCACTGCTTCCACGATCCTACTGCTGCTGGGTTAGCGTTTCCGGATGAGGTACAGCTTTGAGATGCGTTGGAGGAGAAGGAGTCAGAGAGGTAGGTGCTGCTGTTATCCAGTGGGAGGGACGGCGGTGCAGCTGTTTGTGGCGTGGGCAACACCCGTGCCGTAGCAGGTGAGGAATCGCTGCCAGGCTCCACAAGGTTCACCCAGTGCGCGGTAAGGGAGATGTATCGACCCTGGCCGAACGCACTCGTCCAGGTGTCAGTGGTGAGGTGAACCTTGCAGGCAACGGCATTCTTCAAGCTTCGGGTTATTTTGCTGACCACGTGCTCATGCAACTCAGGCACTGCAGAGCGTGCAAAGTGGTAGCGGCTGGGAACCACGTAACGTGGGATGGCCACTGACATCATGCCCTTGAAGCTGTTTGTCTCCACCAATCGATATGGCAGCATTTCGCAGGCCAGAAGCTTGGCTATGCTGGCTGTTACTGCCACGGCCCGGGGGTCATTTGCTGGCAATTTCCTCTTGCGCTCAAACATCTCCGACACAGACAACTGAACCGTAGCGCTGCACACGGAAGGGCTGTTGGTTGTTGTGTTTGATGAACACTGGGAGACCTCAAGAGCACTACTCCGGAAAGTGACAGTGTCAGCGTCGTCTGATGTTTGTGAATGTTGTGAACCACGCAATGGCTGGGCTACTGCTGCTGCTGAGGCGGGTCTGGTGAACCCAAGGGAGGCAGTGTTGTTTCTGGTACCCTGTCCTGACGCGTTTGCCCAAAGAGTGGGATGTTTGGATAGCATGTGACGGCTCATGCTGGTGGTGGAGAGGTTGTTAATATTTTTCCCCCTGCTCAGGCGGGTCTTGCACACCTTGCAAATCGCCATGGTAACATCCTCAGTGCAGTCTTCAAAGAAAGCCCAGACTTTGGAGCACCTGCCTCCTTGCTGGCGATTTCTGTTTGCTCCTCTTTTGCCTCTCACTTGAACTTCCACGCTTGTGGTGCCTGAAATTGCGCGCCGCCTACCTTGTGGCACAAGGCGAACTCGTGCAGCAGTGTGTTCTTCAACAGACTCATCTGTGCTGCTGCTACGACGGCGATGTTCTCGTTCACAAACAAAATCTGGGTCTCTGTCCACATTGTCCATACCCTCCTCTTCCATTTCCTCAAACTCGTCATATGTCATTGTGGGCCACCGCCGTGGAGTAGAGCTCCCCACAACAACCTCTGCGCAGCACACTCCAACGTCGTCTTCCAGATCTTGTCGGCCGACCTCCTGCAATTGCAACCCCTCCTGCCCAAATTGCTCTGGGATTTGGGTTTCCGAGTCCTCTTCGGACTCGCCTTGTATTTCAGTGCGCGGTGCATTTCCCACAGTTAACGGTTGTGAATCCAGGCACAACATTTCTGGCTGTTCCTCCATTGACCTTTGAAAGGTGGAAGTTTGTTGGGCTGGGAATAGCTCCTGCGAATACCCCATTGTGTCCTGAGGTAATTCATCGGACTGGTTATCTGGCAGTTGTGTGCGTGGTGTCGCTGCCGGTTGTGTCAGCTTTGTGCCCACTGGCTCCTTGTAACTGGCTGAGGACTCGGACCTCGTGCGTGATGTGCTGGTGCTGCTTAACCCACTGCTGGACGCTTGAGAGGTCATCCAAGTAATTATCTGGTCCTGTTCTTTTGGATTTGTGAGGGTTGTTGTCCTGGACAACATGGGCGGTATTGAGTGGGTTTTCTTGGGTGCTCTCCTGTGGCCTGTACGTGAACCGTCAGGGGAAACACCTCTTCCCTTGCCCCTCCCTCTTTCACCGGATTTCTTCCTCATTTCACTTATCCTTACAGTACACGCTGACTGGCAGCAGTACAGTGGCAGTACAGAAATGCTATACAGTACCACTATTCCCAGCAGCGACACAGAGCACAATGCTATACAGTGACGGGTGAGCGGTGTACCACTATTCCCAGCAGCGACACAGAGCACAATGCTATACAGTGACGGGTGAGCGGTGTACCACTATTCCCAGCAGTGACACAGAGCACAATGCTATACAGTGACGGGTGAGCGGTGTACCACTATTCCCAGCAGCGACACAGAGCACAATGCTATACAGTGGCGAACGAGCGGTGTACCACTATTCCCAGCAGACACAGAACAGTACACAGAATGCTATATAGTGTGGCTGAACGAGCGGTGTACCACTATTCCCAGCAGACACAGAACAGTACACAGAATGCTATATAGTGTGGCTGAACGAGCGGTGTACTACTGTTCCCAGCAGACACAGAACAGTACACAGAATGCTATATAGTGTGGCTGAACGAGCGGTGTACTACTGTTCCCAGCAGACACAGAACAGTACACAGAATGCTATATAGTGTGGCTGAACGAGCGGTGTACCACTGTTCCCAGCAGACACAGAACAGTACACAGAATGCTATATAGTGTGGCTGAACGAGCGGTGTACCACTATTCCCAGCAGACACAGAACAGTACACAGAATGCTATATAGTGTGGCTGAACGAGCGGTGTACTACTGTTCCCAGCAGACACAGAACAGTACACAGAATGCTATATAGTGTGGCTGAACGAGCGGTGTACCACTGTTCCCAGCAGACACAGAACAGTACACAGAATGCTATATAGTGTGGCTGAACGAGCGGTGTACCACTATTCCCAGCAGACACAGAACAGTACACAGAATGCTATATAGTGTGGCTGAACGAGCGGTGTACCACTATTCCCAGCAGACACAGAACAGTACACAGAATGCTATATAGTGTGGCTGAACGAGCGGTGTACTACTGTTCCCAGCAGACACAGAACAGTACACAGAATGCTATATAGTGTGGCTGAACGAGCGGTGTACCACTGTTCCCAGCAGACACAGAACAGTACACAGAATGCTATATAGTGTGGCTGAACGAGCGGTGTACCACTATTCCCAGCAGACACAGAACAGTACACAGAATGCTATATAGTGTGGCTGAACGAGCGGTGTACCACTATTCCCAGCAGACACAGAACAGTACACAGAATGCTATATAGTGTGGCTGAACGAGCGGTGTACTACTGTTCCCAGCAGACACAGAACAGTACACAGAATGCTATATAGTGTGGCTGAACGAGCGGTGTACCACTGTTCCCAGCAGACACAGAACAGTACACAGAATGCTATATAGTGTGGCTGAACGAGCGGTGTACCACTATTCCCAGCAGACACAGAACAGTACACAGAATGCTATATAGTGTGGCTGAACGAGCGGTGTACCACTATTCCCAGCAGACACAGAACAGTACACAGAATGCTATATAGTGTGGCTGAACGAGCGGTGTACTACTGTTCCCAGCAGACACAGAACAGTACACAGAATGCTATATAGTGTGGCTGAACGAGCGGTGTACTACTGTTCCCAGCAGACACAGAACAGTACACAGAATGCTATATAGTGTGGCTGAACGAGCGGTGTACCACTATTCCCAGCAGACACAGAACAGTACACAGAATGCTATATAGTGTGGCTGAACGAGCGGTGTACCACTATTCCCAGCAGACACAGAACAGTACACAGAATGCTATATAGTGTGGCTGAACGAGCGGTGTACCACTGTTCCCAGCAGACACAGAACAGTACACAGAATGCTATATAGTGTGGCTGAACGAGCGGTGTACTACTGTTCCCAGCAGACACAGAACAGTACACAGAATGCTATATAGTGTGGCTGAACGAGCGGTGTACTACTGTTCCCAGCAGACACAGAACAGTACACAGAATGCTATATAGTGTGGCTGAACGAGCGGTGTACTACTGTTCCCAGCAGACACAGAACAGTACACAGAATGCTATATAGTGTGGCTTAACGAGCGGTGTACTACTGTTCCCAGCAGACACAGAACAGTACACAGAATGCTATATAGTGTGGCTGAACGAGCGGTGTACTACTGTTCCCAGCAGACACAGAACAGTACACAGAATGCTATATAGTGTGGCTGAACGAGCGGTGTACTACTGTTCCCAGCAGACACAGAACAGTACACAGAATGCTATATAGTGTGGCTGAACGAGCGGTGTACCACTGTTCCCAGCAGACACAGAACAGTACACAGAATGCTATATAGTGTGGCTGAACGAGCGGTGTACCACTGTTCCCAGCAGACACAGAACAGTACACAGAATGCTATATAGTGTGGCTGAACGAGCGGTGTACTACTGTTCCCAGCAGACACAGAACAGTACACAGAATGCTATATAGTGTGGCTGAACGAGCGGTGTACCACTGTTCCCAGCAGACACAGAACAGTACACAGAATGCTATATAGTGTGGCTGAACGAGCGGTGTACCACTGTTCCCAGCAGACACAGAACAGTACACAGAATGCTATATAGTGTGGCTGAACGAGCGGTGTACTACTGTTCCCAGCAGACACAGAACAGTACACAGAATGCTATATAGTGTGGCTGAACGAGCGGTGTACTACTGTTCCCAGCAGACACAGAACAGTACACAGAATGCTATATAGTGTGGCTGAACGAGCGGTGTACCACTGTTCCCAGCAGACACAGAACAGTACACAGAATGCTATATAGTGTGGCTGAACGAGCGGTGTACTACTGTTCCCAGCAGTGACACACAATGACTGGGGGGGACCCTGGCTAGCGTGGCTGGAGCGCGAACTACCCTGCCTGCCTACCCAAAGCTAAACCCACAGACAAATGGCGGAGATATGACGTGGTTCGGGTATTTATTTACCCGAACCACGTGACAGTTCGGCCAATCAGAGCGCGTTCGGGTCCGAACCACGTGACCCGTTCGGCCAATCACAGCGCTAGCCGAACGTTCGGGGAACGTTCGGCCATGCGCTCTTAGTTCGGCCATATGGCCGAACGGTTTGGCCGAGCACCGTCAGGTGTTCGGCCGAACTCGAACATCACCCGAACAGGGTGATGTTCTGCAGAACCCGAACAGTGGCGAACACTGTTCGCCCAACACTATCTAAAACTACCGCACCACTCATGCTAATCTGACCACAATTCATCTTTATTCAAAAACCATAAATAAATAAAAACAATTAAAAAACGAAGTGAAGGTGGCTACACCGGGAAGTATAAATACTGCAAATATTGTAATAAATATGCAACCCACCACAGGGTATGATCAAATAAATACATACATACAGAACAATAATATCAGCTGAGTCTCATAGAGACAATATGGAATCTGCAGGCTCAGTAATCAATGTACATATAGGCATTTACAGACACATCAACATCATCTCCTTGAGGCGGACGAGCGAGGTGGCGGGCATGCAAGGTGGGCGGGCGAGCGAGGTGGGTGAGGCGGGCGGGTGCGGGCGGGCTCGGCGGGTGTGCGGCGGTTGCGTGCGAGGCGCGCACATGTGCAAAGGCGGCGGCGGCAGGAAAAAGACCTAGAGCCCGTTTTTAAACGGGCTTGGGTCTACTAGTAAAGAATAAAAGCCTTGCTGAGAATCCCCTATGAAGAGATGAACTAGTCCAAAACCTGTCACTTCTGTCAGATTTCTACTACCTACTGTAAGTGACAACAACATAGGAAAAAAGTAATTTATGGCTCATTTTACTCTGCAAAAAACGTACTTCTTATTTGTCTATTTGCACATATTTTACATTTTTTTGCCATAGTGCTCCTTTAAAGGGAACCTAAACTGAAAAGGATATGGATTTTTCCTTTTAAAATAATACCAGTTGCCAGACTCTCCTGCTGATCCTGTGTCTCTAATACTTTTAGCCACAGCCCCTGAACAAGCATGCAGATCAGGTGCTCTGACTGAAGTCAGACTGCTTGTTTCAGGTGTGTGATTCAGCCACTACTGCAACCACAGGGATCAGCAGGATGCCAGGCAACTGGTATTGTTTAAATGGAAACATCCCTATCCCTCTCAGTTTAGGTTCCCTTTAAGTGAGAATAGCAGTAGGTGAAATGCGTGCTAGCCAGCGCTAAAGTGCCAAAGTGACAGGCAGGGTATAAAGAGACCCTGTGAATACAGGAAGACAGGAGGAAGGAGGAGCGTCAGAGCCAAAGCTTACGGAGTGGTGGGAAGGGACGGTGAGCCACCGGACGCTAATTTTTAATTGTTTTTATTTTTTTATATTTTTTAAATAAAGATGAATTGTGGTCAGATTAACATGAGTGGTGCGGTGGTTTTGCATTCCCTTTTCTTTGTTATTGATGTTATCATGTTTATGATCCATTCTGCACACTCAATTTATATTTTGGTGTTTGGTGCTTACCCAATTGTTGATAGTATTATACAGTGACAAATAAACAGCATGTATCCCCAAGATACTATTAGGCAACATGTCCCCCAAATAACATAATAGGGTAGCATGTCCTCACAAAAAATAAAAATAAACAGCAGACGTCAGATGGACCCTCATTCATGGTGGACAGTATACAGAGGCGTCCCTTCCTCGGGCACATCCCACTTAGTTACTGAGGTGAGAGCGGGTAGTATGGCACCTAAGCCACATATCTTGATTGCCATACCCTAGATATGCCTCTGATAGCCCATCACAAACATTCAGGATGCATTTTTTACTCTTCTTTCTTTAAAAATAACCTGTTAGCACACCGAGCAGTGAGGAAACCTTGCTGTCTTGTGCAGCTCTAATGCCAGGTGCACACTATCCAGTTTCAATGTGATTTTGCCTTTTAAAAACAAGGTATTTGTGATAATTCATTTTTTTCCTAGTAAACAGGCAAGGTTTGTACAGACATGGGGTTGTCAATTGGTCAATCCCAGTAAACAGGGGAGGCTTGAAAAGACAGCCATAAGGTTGTTGATTGGCCAGCACCAGAAAACAGGTAAGGTTTGTACAGACATATGATTGTTGATTGGTCAGCCCCCCAAAGAAACAGCGGAAGCTTGTACTGAAATAAGGTTGTTGATTGGTTGGTCACAGAAATTAGGGAAGGTTTGTACAGAGATAATTTTGGAGATTGGTCAGTTTCAGAAAACAGGGAAGGCTTGTACAGACATATGGTTGTTGATTGGTTAGCCCCAGGAAACAGGCGAGGCTTGTACAGACATAAGGTTGTTGATTGGTTAGCCCCAGGAAACAGGCGAGGCTTGTACAGACATAAGGTTGTTGATTGATCAGTCCCAGAAAACAGGGAGACTTGTAGCAACACAGGGTTCTTGCCTGGTCAGTCTCTGATAATAGTAGATGCATGCAAGTACAGTGATATTCTTTTCCAGTCAGTACAAATAGAATACAAGTAGATATAAGGATGGTGCCCAGTAAATCCCAGGAATGTAATGGTGATGCCACATTACACTTAAGCCTGGTACACACATCCAATTTTCATTGGCTAATGATTGGACAATTTTACTAGTTAAATGTAGTATGAGAGGATACCCGTACAATCTGTTCATAGTACTGTATTTTTTGGACCATAAGACACTCAAGAATATAAGACACACCTAGGTTTAGAGGTTAAAAATCTGGGGAAAAATACTAAATCTGGTGTGTTTATAGTTTGAGGGCGCCATGTGGACCTCCTCCCCCCCCCCCCCCCCATCTTTCTTGATCTAAACTACACTGCCAAGCTACAGCAACACCTGCTGCCCCCACCAGCTGTTACAGAACAAGCAGGTATTGCAAGGAAAGACCACAGTTTGCAGAACACTGACACTGAAACAGAGGTGTGCAAAAACCATACCATGCAAATAAGATGCAACCAACCATATGCAAACAATATATACAGTGAATCTCCCACAAACCAGACAAAACAGTGTGCACACATACAACCCAAACCCTGACTATCTAAGTATCTACCTATTTACAAGCAAATATACACAGAATAATATATATCACAAGGAGCAGGCAATGACAGGTCGAGACACAATATCAGAGTCAGCAGTGGTAAATCAAATACAAGCAAGGCACAGAGAAATGAACAGAAGCAAAGTCAGGGCAAGCAAAGGCTCAGCAATAGGTAATCAGATCATAGAACAAGGTATAGGGTACAAGGAATCAGGTATCAGGTAATCCGAGGTGTCCAGAGACTCAGACCTATAATGAACAAAGTTCTGGAAATTGTTTGGAGGAAGAGGCAGTCTTATATAGTCCATGTAACAGGAAGCAGCTGGTGGTAAGTGATCAGAGTTCAATTAAAGGCCTCTGCAGGCCAGACAAAGAACTGCAAATCCTTATATGCATTGACAAGCCACCTGCTGATGGATAGTGGAAGTCCAAGGCAATCCAACTCAATACCACCACCAACAGGCAGATGACATACCATGATTCATAAAACCACCTAATTAACTACTCTACACTAACCCTTTCTGCCCCTCCAACTACAAGTGTAGAAGAAGTAGATGATAGTAATCCAGCCGGTGCAAATCCTTCATCTGGTCTTCTTATGACACAGCACCAGTGCACTCTGAGCCTGTCTTGTGTCCCATCTGCAGCCAGCATGAGTCCTCCGTCATCAGCCGATGCGGTGTAACATGATCTAACACTGCACCGGCTCGCTCCAAGTCCCGTCTTCCGGCACTTCCTGGTTTACGCTCTCATGCGTGACCTCGCGGTTACTTTGAAATTCAACTTACCTCTCCTGGATTCACTGCCGGCCCTCAGTGCTCAGCGATTTGCGGAGTTGGAACTTCTCGATCCCACCCACAGAGGTATCGGAGCCAATAGTAATGTTCACATGTCTGGTGGCTTCGATACTTTTGCAGGAGGTTTAATGCTGGTTGGATAGGTAACAACTGCTTCCGCTGCACTCTGCACCTGGGAATACTGTACATTCAGAATATAAAATGCACTGTCTTTTTTCTCCACTTTTGGGGGAGAAAAAGTGCATTCTATATTCCAAAAAATACGGTATCTAAAATCTATTGGCCCTTACACTGTATGTAGGTAGTAAAATAAGTCAGTGATTGGCCAATCAAAACAGCATGTGTATGCACCCCTAGAGAACAACAAACGCTTGCACAGACATAACATTGTCGCACTGCAGATGCACACACTGGTTGCCAATCAGATTTCACACAGGTATATTGTTTCATAGATTAGTCAGCTTTTATACTGTAACAGGATAACGTTCTCTGATACTTTAGCAGCAACAGTGTAGTATTTTGTATTGCAAGGCTAGCCAACACATTCCCTTACTCATCAACCCTGTAAACGTCTTCAGAGGAAATAAAAGGAGCTCTGGAGAAGCCTGTTTGGTTTTTTATTGCAAGACAAAGAGGCAAATCACACCAGCTCCAAGCAGCTGATAAATATTTAAGGGAAATTATTGATTAGCACTGTTTATATTACAGGTCTGGAATGTAGAAATTCCCATCTGACTGTATAATGAAGAGACACATGATCGGGGTGATAGATGCCACCATGGAGATAGCAGACACTGTGATCTCAATGCCATCATTCTGCCAGGGCTGATCTCTTTATTGCTGCACACACTGTATATCATGGAAATATATGGAGCATGCAAGGACATCCAGAACTGCCAGAGCTATAACTTCAGCAATTCACAGCTCTGACATGAAAGGGAATCAACATAATATTATTAATATTTAAGGTAGCCATACACTGGTCTATTTGCCATCAGATTCGACCAACAGACAGATCCCTATCTGATCGAATCTGATCAGAGAGGGATTGTATGGCTACCTTTACTGCAAACAGATTGTGAACCGATTTCAGCCTGAAACCGTTCACAATCTGTGGTGGTGCTGCCGCCGCTCCCCCCGCCCGCCCGCATACATTACCTGCTCCGCCGGTGCGACTGCCCTCGGTCACCGCTGCTTCGTCTCCGCTCTGGTCTCCGGCATGCTTCACTTCTTCCTGCCCGGCAGGAAGTTTAAACAGTAGAGCGCCCTCTACTGTTTAAACTTCCTGCCGGGCTAGAAGAAGTGAAGCATGGCGGAGACCAGACCAGCGCGGAGACGGAGCAGCGGTGACCGGGGGCAGTCGCGCCGGCGGAGCAGGTAATGTATGCGGGCTCTATTGCGTCGGTCGTCGGGCACTCGAACGCCGCTAGCGACGTGCTCCCTACCCGCGGGCGATCGACGGTAATTTTCCGCACGGAGCGATCGACGGGATCGGACGTGATAGATCGAAATTCGGCGTGTAGCGGGAATGATGTGACAGCAGATTCGATCCCAGTGATCTGGCGGGAATCGGCCTAGTGTATGGCCAGCTTAAGTCCCAATATGCTCTTCACCTTTTTTCACCCCATAGATATCCTATGAGATACCTTTTTAACTTAAAGAGGAACTGTAACCAAGGATCATCCCAATCAGTAGCTGATACCCCCTTTCCCATGAGAAATATTTACCTTTTCTTGAATGGATCATCAGGGAGGTCTGTATAGCTGATATTGGCTATCATTCATAAAGCATTCCCGCATGCGGAAATGCGTAATACCGCTGACTTTACCGACCACCGAGCAAGTTCTGCATTCATAAAGCCTCTTTCCGCATGCGGAGCTGACATTCCCGTGCAGAGTGACAACGTACCGCCTTGTGCGGCTTTGATACGCAGTTATCCAGAAAAAGTAGCAAAAGGTTCATTCACAAACATTTCCGCATAGCGGTATGCGGAAGGGGATTACCGATCCCCTGGATGTAGCGGGAAGCTTGCGGAGTACATGTAAGTGAATGGGACGGACCTCCCACACATCAGCAGAGAGAGCACCGCATGGAGGGACTCGACCAGCTTTTCTGTTTCCGCATGCCTACCGCCCGCCTGCCGACACCATTCTCCAGAAAACCTCCGCACTGCTACCGCCCCAGGCACAACGTTTATGAATTACCACCCAGAAGGCACAACTACCGACGGCGGTATTCTCCCGCACGGGTTCCCCTTACCGACAGCCTGTTCATGAATGATAGCCATTGTGGTGAAGCATTGGGTTCTTCTTAATGCTATACAAATGGTCTCCTAGTTATGTTAGGTAGTGTGTGCCATCTGACTCAGACTATTGTAGGGACATTGGACTATGACTATGGTAGAAATTAGGGTGCGTGCTAGGGACAGATAGTGTCATGACTATTTGCCAGGAGCATAACTGCAACTCATGGAGCCCACCAGAAAAACTTGTGATAAGGCCACCCAATCTTCACACCCCTTCCCTCGCCTCCTCTTGGTGACCTTCAAGGCCTGGGGACCTATCTTACAAGCATCATAAAACAAGTGTGGCCATCATAATCTTCACACCCATAACAAGTGTAGCAACAAATACCTGATCCGGAGAATGGATCCCTCTATCTTAGGAAGGGATGGGTAGCTTCCAGCAGCTCTGGGCCCCCCTGCAGTCGCAGGGTCTGCTCCTCTATAGTCACGCCCCTGCTATGTATTCTGCCTAAGATGCCAACATTAACACATAGCAAATAATATATTAGGTATTTAAAGCGCACACTGCTTTCTATCACACCCCAATTAGAATACAATACAATGATTCCAAAAACAAAATCCACACCAACTACAATAAAATACAATACAATGACTCCAAAAACAAAATCCACAACAGTGGTGCGCTGTCACAGTTTTTCATCAATAAGTTTACAGTCTCTATATATAGCGCAACACACTTGGTGCAGCCTATCGCTGCACTGTTCTTAATAGCCCCTTTCTCTTGATTGCTGGTTCTGATTGTTCACCACCACCACACCAAGCAATTGGAATAGGACTCACCCTCTGCTTAGACCACCATAGGTCTAAGTGAAGCCTTGGGGTTATTCCCGGGTCACCCCCGACCACTGCGAGCTCTAGGTCACCTTTTCCGCCTTCTTTCCACCTCAATCAATGAATCTTTGTACCTCCAAATAAAAACTGCTCATAGCGTAATACTGTTTGTTTAAAATAAGCTCTAAAATTTATTGCACTTACAATATCCAGGTTAAAATGACAGCATGAGTTTTTCCGGGCTCTCCCCCGTATCGGTGGCCTCTGGTGGGCTCTCCAATGTGTAATCCCGCCTCTCAGACTCGACCGCCGTACGCTCAGTCGTTCGTCCGTTCCGGCGTCTCCCCACCGCTCAAACACTCCACGCCACTTCCTGGGTCCCGCCCTACTAGTTTCGTCACCTTAGTGACTCATCAGCAGATTTATTGAGAGGCTGAATCATAACACAAATAATATTCAACTTACTATTGAATTTGATCCCCAAAAAATGCACTTTCTGGATCTAGAGATTATAAAAGACAGGGACACTCTGAGTACTAGAAGCTATTTCAAGACAACGGACAGAAATGGGTACATACCCACTAGTAGTAACCACCATCCCAGATGGATAGGTAATGTGCCTAAGGGCCAATTCCTGCGGATGAGACGCAATTGTACAACAATGGAGGACTATAAGCATCAAAGTGGTATCCTGAGGGGTAGATTCCTCGAAAGAGGATACCAAAGAGAGGAGTTGGACAAACAAATCTATGAGATCAGCCAGAGGGACAGAAGGGACCTTATTTTTGGGGAAGGGGGAGCAAGAGGGGAGGGGGATCAACAGATGGCTATCATCACAGATTATAACTCTCAGTATAGGAACTGGGAAAGAATAATCAGAAAACATTGGGGAATTTTGGGAACGGATTATATACTGGGGGGAATTATCCCCAATAACCCAAGGTTTACGTATAGAAGGGCACCAAACCTTAGGAACCTTATGGTACCGAGCTGTGTGGACCCCCCCAAAAAGCAAGAGAGACTACAGGGGTGGCAAGAAAATGGCTTTTATCCCTGCAGAAAATGCAAGGCATGCAGGGAAGCCAGACCAGTCAAAACAAGGGAGGTAGTCTCTTTTGTGAATGGGAGGAGATTTAAAATAAACCAATTTATCAGCTGTAATGACAAGTATGTTATATATGTATTATGGTGCACATGTGGCTACCAGTATATAGGACGAACAACCAGACAACTCAAGGAGAGAATGGGGGAACATACGAGGAATATACAGAATGGGAAGATAAATCATAGTGTGCCTATGCATTTTAGGGAGAAGCATGAGTGTAATGCAAAACAAATGTCATTTTGTGCTATCAAAAAGATAACTCCAGCATGGAGGGGGACTGATATGCTCAGGAAAATATCCCAGGAGGAAACAAGATATATATATGAAATGGGTACTTTGAGACCAGCAGGTTTAAATATTGATATTGATTTGGTATGCTTTCTTGGGGAAAATTAAGTAGTATCATGTACGAAGGGAGGGTGAGGGTGTGGGGGTAGTCGTTCTGAAGGAGGATATAAAAATGTGGGATGATGGATAGGATAGTATTGGATGGATAGATGTGTGGAGAATATTGTAAACGGGATCTCACCTTATCGGCACTCTGTGGGGTTTGAAGTTTTTAATTACATGATGCGAGCCGGGTAGGGGAAGGGCTAGCGGCGTGAAACGCATCATGGCATGAATTTTTATTTTTAAAGTTTATTCGGTTTTTAGCGAGCGGTTAAGTGCGGCTATCTAATATGCATTATGCAAGTGCATGGTGCCCCATTGGCTGCAATGGGAGGGGAGGGGAGGGAGCTTTGGGTCAAAACACTCCTGGCCAACCAGGGGTTCAGCTCCTGATGAGTCACTAAGGTGACGAAACTAGTAGGGCGGGACCCAGGAAGTGGCGTGGAGTGTTTGAGCGGTGGGGAGACGCCGGAACGGACGAACGACTGAGCGTACGGCGGTCGAGTCTGAGAGGCGGGATTACACATTGGAGAGCCCACCAGAGGCCACCGATACGGGGGAGAGCCCGGAAAAACTCATGCTGTCATTTTAACCTGGATATTGTAAGTGCAATAAATTTTAGAGCTTATTTTAAACAAACAGTATTACGCTATGAGCAGTTTTTATTTGGAGGTACAAAGATTCATTGATTGAGGTGGAAAGAAGGCGGAAAAGGTGACCTAGAGCTCGCAGTGGTCGGGGGTGACCCGGGAATAACCCCAAGGCTTCACTTAGACCTATGGTGGTCTAAGCAGAGGGTGAGTCCTATTCCAATTGCTTGGTGTGGTGGTGGTGAACAATCAGAACCAGCAATCAAGAGAAAGGGGCTATTAAGAACAGTGCAGCGATAGGCTGCACCAAGTGTGTTGCGCTATATATAGAGACTGTAAACATAGCAAATAATATTGACAAACTTATGTCCATATCTCCAATATATTTTTAGCTGCAGAAGAGTTGTTTGACAAACAAGGTCCGGTAAATTTTTGGCACTCTGCTTACTAAGTTACCAGATGATAAATGCTTATTCATGAGAAGTAGAATCACTTGTGCCAACAGAAAACGTGCTGCATGCCACTCAATAGCTTTATTTTAGTGGTACTACTATGATATTTTTCCGGTCTCTTATAATTTAAATGAATTGCTGCACTGAATAAAGGAGGGCTGATGTTCTTCATTCCTGCATGCTGAGCAGTATGTCACTGCAATTGTCTCTCCAGTGACAGCAGCAGGAGCGCAGCAGCCAGCATGACCCAGTAATGCCATATAACTAGCTGTAAGTAAGCATCAGTAATATAAGCTACTGATCTCACCTGAAACGTCCTCTGCTCCTCCTGTGCTCCCCTTTCCTTCCTTTTATGCAGCAGGCAAAATCAGTAGTCAAAATTACTACTAGTGCTTGGCACTGCATTTGTTTTGAACCTATTGAAAAGAATGTGGTCCTCATGTTTCTCTAGTTTAGACACTCATTTGGTTTTGTCTAGCCAGTAACACTTAAAGTGGATCTGAACTCTTGCAAAGGACAGAAGAAAAACATAGAGAAATTCATCTTGTATGTTTTTAGAGAGCTTAGCTTGTCTAATTCGCGTACATATTTCCGCATTGCCGGTGAGTTAGGCGCCAGGAGAGCCGAATGACGGCTCTCCCTCCTGCCGCAAAACTTCCCGGCGGCGTTAAATACTATTTTCCCTCTGAAAGGGAGATGTAATTCCGAGTCCAGCAGCTGCCGGAGCCCCGAACAACCCTTGTGCCCCGCCCAGCATAACATTGCTACTATGGGGCACCTGGTTTCTGCACCCAGATCTGTGCAACAAAACCACCAACCACCTGCTTCATCCTCTCTACCTCCCTTCGTTCCACTGCTGTCCTTTGATGAGTTTCCACACCTTTAGGACTCCTCAGCAAGCTTCGAAAGTACCTGCGTCCCCAAATGCTTCCAAAGATGGCCCACCTGTACTATGCATACACAAGCCCAGAATCGCCCATGCACAGTATGGATCTACACACAGAAGTACCTGTGTCCCCATTGGTACTCAGAGACACTGCCCGCAGGAGGGCTGAAGATGTATTCAACCAAGCTGGTAAAAGTAGGGGATGGTGACAGAGGTCACTGGTGTCCACAGCCTTCCCTCTCCATGGGTGAGGATCTAATTAATTTTCTGTAGCTCCCTTCAAGTGATGTGACCCTGCGCTGTCCTCCGATGAATTTCCATGCCTTTGGAACTCCTCAGCAAGCTTTGGAAGCACACCGTCCCGAGTGCTTCTGAAGATAGGCGCATCTGTACTGCGCATGCGTGAGCCCAGTATGATCCTATGATCAGTGCGCCTACCCTGTGATCAATTTATCCTATAGTGATGATTCCATAACTAATTGTAAAATTGCTACATGCACACAGCACATGACAATTATACTGGTACTTACGCCAACAGAGCAGCATTCATTGTACAATTAGCGCAGCACTTGTTACGAGGGTAATGTTTGCAAAGCTACTGTAGCGCACAATTAATTATTGCTGGATTTCTGAAAATGCCACAAAGGCCCGGGCCTTGGGCGGCAGATGACCAAAGGGAATGGCTGGACACTGAAGAGGGATTGCTGCATATGAAAGAAGAGGGTGCAAATGGAACAGAGAGGTTGCAAACCAAAAGCAACACATGGCAATAGGGAGTTGGTACCCAAGAGATCTGCATATAAGTCAAGGTGGCTGCTGTACATGAATGTTACAGATAGAAGAGGGTTCTGCACAAGGAATAGGAGAAATAGCTACGTTACCTTTGGTTTTAATTCTTTCTTGATGCATAAACCTCTCTTTCCCTCATTAAGTTAGGAACTCTCCTGATCGAATACCCTTGCCTAACCCTAATCAATCCTCTCCTTTAGTTGTCTTTACTTGTGACCGTCATTTCATCAGCCAGAACTTTGGCTGTACAATAGCCAATCACCAGTGCCCAAATAAGCTGTTGCTGTTAATCTTTGCTCTCTCAAAAAGTCCCTTTTAACTAAAGACCCCTTGAGCTCCTGCTTTGGCTTTATTATCCCTGAGCTAAACCCCTAAATTAACCATGGCAGCTACAGACCTGTCTCTAACCTTCCCTTTCTGGGTAAGCTAATTGAAAAAGCTGTATACCTTCAGCTAGAAGCCAAAATCCTACAAAATAACAGTTATGACCTATTCCAGTCTGGCTTCAGGAAATACCACAGCACTGAAACTGCCCTTATCCAAATATGCAACCACTTGCTCATGGCAAGAGACAGAGGAGAGTGCTTCAATCCTCATACTGCTAGACCTTTCTGCAGCCTTTGAAACAGTTGACCATGACATCTTGATAAACAGGCTACAGGAATACTGCGGCATTGATGGCATAGTTCTTAAGTGGTTCAAATCCTTCTTGAGTGGCAGAACCCAAAAAGTGTCTATGGGCAGGGATGCTCACTGATAGACTTGCTCCAGTGCTGTTGGCTTATAAAAGAGTGCTGCCTGTATACAGTGATAACCCTAAAGCTTTGAGTGCTAAACACCTTCACTACACTATTGTTCTATTGTTTTTTTTAGCTAGCTAGTGTAATTGTTTGATTTCATTCACTCAGTTAGGTCCTGTCTGTGTCTGTGTGTGCTGTGCAGCCCAGCAGGACAGTATAGGTTAGGGAATAGGATTACTGTGTTACTGTATTGTATTATATAGTTAGTTAGTACTGCAGTTAGTTGTTGGAGAGAGTAGTACTGTGTTAGCTTACTACAGATTACTGCAGTGCTGCTGTGCTGAGCATTGTCAGTGTGACAGTTAGACAGATAGTGTGCACTGTCTGTCCTCTACTCTGTGGTCTGTCACTCCGTGCAGATTTATTGTAAAGTCCAACCCCGATTTCATTAAAGTAAAAGTACCCCACATCATCTGGTGACATCATCACGTATAAGTTGTACTATGTCTGCTGGCAACGGCAGCCGGGGGAGGGGCAGCAAGGGCAAGAGGACAGGGAGCAACATTACAGCCACCCTCAGAAGGTCTGCCGTGTCAGTGTCGACCCCAGTGGGCAGCCTACCCTCAGTCAGCGAGCTTTTCGCTCCAGGCGCCACGATTGAACTCAGAGCTGTTAGCCGCAAGGAGTTTGAGGAGGATGTTCTGGGTTTTGAGGAGGGGGGTATGATGTTGATGATGGGATGATGGACCGTGACTACCATTAACAGGATAGGGATGTCAGCTCTGACTCTGAGGAGGAGGATGCATCGGTGGGTTTGGCATGGAGGATCAGCATTGCAGACAGTGGCCGTGGAATGCGGGACCCACCACATCCTTCTGCCGCTACCACCAGCCGCACCACTCAACCCCCAACCGCCACAGGGAGAAAAGCCGCAGCATCCCATTCAGGCCGCAGGGGAATCTTCACCTCCCCAATCTGGCGGTTTTTCACTCTGCCCTCATTGGACAGCAAGTTTGCCATATGCAATGTGTGCAAACTACAGATGAGCAGAGGTTGTGACCCCTACAAGTATGGCACCTCCAGCTTCATCACCCATCTGGCCAAAAAACATGTTCTTGAGCATGAGGAGTTTAAAGGGGAACTTCAGCCTAAACAAACATACTGTCATCAAGTTACATTAGTTATGTTAATTAGAATAGATAGGTAATATAATTTTTTACCCACCCTGTTTTAAAAGAACAGGCAAATGTTTGTGATTCATGGGGGCTGCCATCTTTGTCATGGGGGCAGCCATCTTTTTGGTTGAAAGGAGGTGACAAGGGGCAGGAAACACAGTTCCAACTGTCCTGTGTCCTGATAACCCCTCCCAGCTGCACACGCTAGGCTTCAAATGTCAAATTCAAAATGTATAAAAAAACTAAAATTTGCACCAAAACAGCAGAACGAGAGCAACAACATCAGAAATCCCATCATGCTTTGCACAGCATCAGGAGAAAAAAGCCCGGGCAGTTTTCTTCTGTGCAGCTAAAAAAAATGAGGCTTGGATAAGAGAAACAAAGTTCTGATGCTGTGAAACTGTTAAAGAGAATCTGTATTGTTAAAATCGCACAAAAGTAAACATACCAGTGCATTAGGGGACATCTCCTATTCCCCTCTGTCACAATTTTGCCGCTCCCCGCCGCATTAAAAGTAGTCAAAAACAGTTTTAAAAAGTTTGTTTATAAACAAACAAAATGGCCACCAAAACAGGAAGTAGGTTGATGTACAGTATGTCCACATATAGAAAATACATCCATACACAAGAAGGCTGTATACAGCCTTCCTTTTGAATCTCAAGAGATCATTTGTTTGTTTCTTTCCCCCTGCAGCTCACTGAAGAATTATAAGCTGATTGTTTCTTCTTGCAGACAGCTCTGCCCAGTTGTCTGTAATTCTGCAGTATGTGACTCATCAGTATGTGAACAGAGGATTTATCCAGCTTGTAAAAGATAAGAGAGCAGTGAAAAGCTGGTTAATGTAAATAACAAACACACACACAGGAGAGTGTGCATAGAGGGGGCATGCATAGCAGATCACACTGAAGAGTTGGCAGCCTTCCAGACACAGGACGACAAGTCCGACAGGGGAAAGATAAGCTGATTTATTACAGAGATGGTGATAGTATAAAGTGCTGCAGTAAGCCAGAGCACATTATAATAGGTTTAGGAACCTGTAGGCTGGTAGAAAACACAATGACATTTTTGTTACGGAGTCTCTTTAACCACTTAAGCCCAACTGGACGAGATTTCTCGTCCAGTTGGGCTGCGCGCACTCCCGCGGGTCGCGCGCGCGCCCGCGGGCTCCCCCGTGCGTGCCCCCGCTGCTGGCCGCTAGCCCACCGATCAGTGAAAGGGATTATAAATCCCTTTCGCTGATCGGACCCCCCCGGAGAAAAGCCGACAGCGTCTCATCAGACGCTGCGGCTTTTCTGAGCTCTGGTCTCCTTTCTTCTGCCTGGGAGCGAGATCGATCGCTCCCAGGACTTTTTGATTCTGGCCATCTTGTGGCCAAATAGCAAATTACACCTTAAAAAAAAAAAGTTTTAAGAATAAACCTATAAATATATTAAAAAAAAACCCTGTTTACCTCCCACACCAAAAAAAAAAAAAATTACAATAATAAAAAAAAAAAAAACCATAAATAGTTACCTAAGGGTCTGAACTTTTTAAATATTCATGTCAAAGGAGTATATCAATATGATTTAATAAATTATGGGCTTCTAAACAGTGATGGACGCAAAACGGAAAAAATGCACCTTTATTTCCAAATAAAATATTGTCGCCATACATTGTGATAGGGACATAATTTTAACGGTGAAATACCCGGGGCATATGGGCAAATACAATACGTGAGTTTTAATTATGGAGGCATGTATTATTTTAAAACTATAATGGCTGAAAACTGAGAAATAATGAATTTTTTCCATTTTTTTCTTATTCTTCCTGTTAAAATGCATTTACAGTAAAGTGGCTCTTAGGAAAATATACCACCCACAGAAAGCCTAATTGGTGGCGGAAAAAACAAGATATAGATCAATTAATTGTGATGAGTAGTGATAAAGTTATTGGCAAATGAATGGGGGGTGAAAGTTGCTCGGATGTAAAAAAATGTCAACCCTTCGGGCTTAAGTGGTTAAAGAAACACCAGGCCTTTTCAGTGCTGCTGTGTTGATTTTTAGTCCGGAGGTTCACTTTAAGAGGCTGAAGCAAGCTGGCACTGGCTCCCACCGCCACAGTGCCACATGCCACTGCTGCTGATACCACCACCTATATTCAACCCAAAACACAATTGCGGTGTCATTTTTTGGAGGTGTCTGGGCTAAAAACTGTCATGTCCCAGTTGTGCGATTGGACTTTGGACACAATGTGGGCTGCACGACCGCTGTCTGGAACCTAGTCCTGATGTTAATTGGCAGCTTTTTTTTTTTTTTTTCATTTTATGTCCACCAAATTATAAATTAGTGTTTCCCTTTAAAAAAACATGATGCTACATGCATCATTTACCCTAAAAACCCTTTTTAAAGCTATTTAAAGGGCACTTCCGTTTTTTCTATGCAGATACCCGAATAGGTGGGGTACCCGCAGGTAATTTGGTCGGATACCCGAATTCACTCGGGTATCCGCAAGGTCGGATCCGGGTACCCGAATCAGATCCAAATATCTGGGTATCCGGATCCGGGCGGATATTAAAAAGTACTACCCGAGCAACCCTATCTATGGGGCCCTTCCTGTCCACCCCTATACCACTTAAGTATAGAGTGCCCCAGGGCTCAATCCTCTCTCCCCTGCTCTTTACGATTTACATGTTACTGCTGGGAAAACTAATCCAGAAACATGGCCTGACATACCACTGCTATGCAGACGACACCCAACTATATCTTTCCTTCAAGCCTGGTGTGACAGACCCAACTCCAACTATAAACGCCTGCTTACGTGAACTACAGCAATGGATGAATGACAACTGGCTGAAACTAAATGCAGACAAAACTGAAGTCCTTCTGATTGGAGGGCAGAGCATGACAACAAAACAACTTTACTTGCAGTCTTTACCACTGGGAATAGGAGGCACGGATCTACAAGGCTCTAATCATGTGCGTAGCCTGGGAGTTCTAATTGATGGGGATTTAAAC